>NW_026869076.1:104316-267510 GCF_020745735.1 Hemiscyllium ocellatum | reverse complement strand
AAGTTTCTAGTCGCCTTGTTTAAGAAGGGTACTTAGCATGATAATCCCGTTAATTATAGGACCGGTGAGCCTGACGGCTGGGTTGGTAGGGAAGCTGTGAGAGAAGATCCTGAGGGATAGGGATCTATCCTCATTTGGATGAACATGGTCTTATCAGTGACAGGAACATGGTTTAGTGCAGGGAAGTCATGTCTCACCAACATAATAGAATTATTTGAGGAAGTGACAAAGTTGATTGATGAGGGAGGGGCTGTAGATGTCATGTACATGGACGTCAGGAAGGCGTTTGATAAGATTTCCCAGAGTCAGGTTATGGAGAAAGTGAAGTCACATGGTGTCTAGGGTGTGCTAGCTACATGGATAAAGAACTGGCTTGGCAACAGGGGACAGAGCGTAGTAGGGAAGGGAGTTTCTCAAAATGGAGAACTGTGACCAGTGGTGCTCCATTTAAGATGTTTCCGGAAAGATACATGAATGGGCAGGGAGCATAGGGATACAGACCTTTAGAAAATAGAATACAGGTTGAGGGAGAGGATTTGGATCGGCGCAGGCCTAGGCGCCAAATGGCCTGTTCCTGTACTGGAATGGTGTTTGTTCTAACATTACCAAAGACCCATAATATCCTGGAAAGATCACCCACAACCTCTTCCATCAGGCTATAAGATACAGACGCTTGAACACACAGAGCAGTAAGTTCAGGAACAGCTTCATCCTGGCTGTTATTAGCCTGATGAATGGACTCTCTATCTCAGATAATGCTGATTTTGTTCATATTGACCTCGCCTAGTGCACGCCCTGTGCAGCGTAACCTTATGCCTCTCAGCCATGTTTTACAGGCAGCATTCAGTACATCCATTCATACCTTGATCCATGATCTGCATGGACATCTTGGAACAGGGCAAACTAAATCCTCACCTCCCTACCCCCATCTCCCTCCAGTGCTCAGGCTGAGGTCTCTCCAGTCATCACCCCAGTTCCTCCCATTCCACCCAACTCCCCTTGACCCTATCCCCAGCACCCTGTAACCTTTGTCTCTCACAGTTTCTCTCGCACTGCCTATTTCCCTGTGTTTTCCTTTTCCTGTCTTCTGTTTATTTCCCTGAACCTATTATCTTCCCTTCTCCCTGCACATATGACTGTGTGTTTCCTTGTTTTGTTTCCTTTCTCTCTTTGACTGACTATCCATCTGTTTCCCTCGCTGTGTTCTCTCTCTCCTTTCCTTTGTTTTTGTCTCTTTCTCCTTCGTTGTGATGGTGCTGGCTTCTCTTTTCGTTTGAAGCAGGTGAATGGCTCATTGGTTCGATGTTGACAATACAATACACTCTGCAAGGTTTTGGTATGGAGGACAGAATTTAAAATTATCAGTTAAATTTCAATTGTTGTCAAAACAGCAACCAGAACGTGGGTATCCATTTAACAGCCAATTGTTACATCTAACTATTTTGAAACCGTACGTCTCCCAGTGCTCTGTACACTGGCAACTCAAAGCATTCTATTCGGGTGCATAATGACCTGACATGGTAACTGCTCTGTCTAGGACCATAAGAAACTACAGATGGTGTGTGCACAGCCCAGAAAGTCTGGCAACATCAGAGATCTCTCCCAAACTAGTAATGATCTCCTACAACCTCTTCCAACAGGGAGGAGACACAGAGGCTTGAAAACATGGACCAGCATGCTCAGGAAGACTTCCTTCACTACCATTATTAGACTGACAAATTGACATCTGTCACTTTTCAAATAATATTAATCTTACTAATGTCGATCTTACTTTGCACACCTCCTGTGAAGCTGTAACCGTGTATGCCTCACTCTGTCCAAGGACCCTGTGATCTCTGTTTTCTTGTTTAGGGTCATTTGCCTGCACTACAATAAAAACAAACCTTTCCATTGTACATTTGACTAAAATAAATGAATCCAAATCAGATCAAACACGTGGACTGCAGTGGCTCAAGGTCTTCTCAAGGGCAACTGGAAAAATAAACTAATGCTGCCCCAGTCAGAGATACCCATATCTAATTAATGAGTATAGGAAGATGACCACACTTAGGGAGGACAGTCAGGGGGAATCAATCGCTTTAAACATGATCTTAGATACATACAGGTTTCCCTCACTATTTGTAAGTAGAATGTTCCTACGAAACCGTTCACAAACTGATATGGTGTAAAGTGCAGTCGCACTGATTTATATGGGAAAAATTTCAGCTTTCTTCGTAAAAGTAAAAATCCTGTTCGGATTTCTTTTGGTTAGCGAAACAATGTCAAAATGTAAGTCATTCGGAAAAGGAAGTGGCAAAAAGTGAACTTTTGAAAAGCGGGGGATACCTGCATTTACAAGGGCATGATATTCAGGAAGTTGGGAAAGGTGAAAAATAGATGAGGTGAATCTCACATTTGATTTCCAGCCCAGCTGATCATCATTCTCTTTGTTTGCTCTTTTTCTCCTGTATCTCTCTTTCTCTATTGATTCCTCCTCCCCTTCAAATCACACTTCCCTGTCAACGGTATTAATCACGCACCTTTCCAGCTGCTTTCAGTTCAGGAAAGTTTCCCAGCACTTCCTGTTCGTTTCTTTGCATTTCTTTCTATAATTTCAGATTTTCAGCATCTTCCTTTATTTGATCTCACCTTCAATTTTGTTATTTCGTGGGATGTTGCCATCTCTGCCAAGGGCAGCATTTGGTGACCATCACTAGTTCCCCTGACTCTGAAGCTATTTCACAAGCCAATATAAAGTTAAGCACATTGTCATGGGTCTCAAGTCACAATTAACCCAGACCGGGTAATAACACTAGATTTCTTTACCGAAGGTGATTAGTGAAAGAACAAGGCTTTCAGACAATATGTTGCTTTTATGTTTGTTTTTCGTAAAATTCACTTTTATTCCAATTCTTATCATTTTAAAATAAAATTCTGTCATCAGCTGTGGTAGGACTTGAAACAAATAACTTGAAACAATATCTTTCGATTAATGAAATTTGCTTCTGAAATGCATCCAGCGACATTCCTACATTCATACATTGTCCTAATCATGAAGTAACGTTCGAAACAAGAACAATTTTATAGTTGAAATATTTGTAATTGGAAAAGTGGTCATCAGAGAGCGAGAGGCATTAAGTCTTAATTTTACCAACGAGCAGCCAATGGTTTGTACAGCCACATCACTGACGCAGAGATGGAGATTGGGGATATTGTGAGCTGGGAGTGGACAGAGTTGGTGACCGTGAGAACACGAGACATAAATCAGTTCCGGGCAAAAAGGGATCTCGAGGTTGTGCACAGTTTTGTTCCAGATGTTTGTGAGGGAGTGGTCTGAAATTCATGGGTAATAAATGGAGACTGCAATTGAAACTGAAGACAATAGCTTCTTTCTCTGACAAATATAGATAACAGGATTTTCAACGAAGTTCAAAGTTGTTTATGAGATTAATGAATGGACAGAGGTAGAGAACACCAACAATAGCGAGAATAGGTTAGTAGTACACCCTTCACCCCGCCTAGAATAATCATAGGCACCTTTGATATCCGATGTGGTAGAAATTCCTAATAGAGGGAAATCTTGAAAAGGCTCAAGGAAAATCTCTTCTCCTTTGTTGTAATGTTCCAATCCGCTATTCTCAGATACAGACCTGTCCTCTCTCTGTCTACATAGCTGTTGATCTCTGTTACTGTTGGAGCAGTGAGATAGCACACAAAATGAACCCCTCACCAATAGGAGAGGGAAACACTCCAATGACACAGTTGCATTGCATGGAGACTGACATCAATCACAGTCACTAAGCAAACAGTCCTAGCTTTCAATACAATACATTCAGTTCACAATATAACTGGACTGGACTACATGTTGGCATTGCTTGCTATTTGTCAAATTTCCCATCACCAATTGCTCTAGTGAAGTCAGTTGTGGGGGAGAATGGTGGATGTTATCTTTTTGTAGGCTAGATGATTCTGTTCTGTTGTCCATTTATTATGCTGTAACCATCTCTCCCCAAATCCATCCGCCCCAACAAGAATCACAATCAGGATATTACTATGCTGATCTCTCCTCCACGGGAACAAACGCTCGTGAACAGACTGTCACTGGGCACAGTTGCCCTGAACATAGACAGGAAGTGTGTTCCTCTCCCTGCTCCAATAAGGCAACTTTGGAACTTCCATAGGGAATATGCTTCAGTAATTAATTTATACAAATTGACAAACTTCTAAATGCAGTTTTATTTGCTGTAAAATTATTTTTTGTTTACATATTTGGCCTCAGTCCAAAACCAAAGTGATAATTACAATGAACTTATTCATTAAGACTTAATGAGTCAGGTTCGAATGAACATGACATTGGCTTTGAGATGTGGTGGAATGGGGGCAGTGGCTGCAGAGACTGCATGGGGAGTACATGATATTGTCCAGTCATCATCACTCTTTCTCACAGACAGAATTAAATCTAATGCACAACAGGGAAACAGCCAACATTTGGGAGATGAATGACAACGTGATGTGAACAGGATAAGTTTAAATGTGATAAAATGAGCAATATTTATACACGCACCATTTTATCTTTGGGTATGCAGATTGAGTAGGGTCATTGGACCTGAAACAATAACTTTGATTTCTCTTCACAGATACCGCCAGATCTGCTGAGCTTGCCCTCTAATTTTTGGGTTTTTTTAAGATTGATCATATTGTTCATATCTGGCAGGATACTTACAATTAAAAGCAGACACTAATAACAAAATGTGAAGAGCTATGGGGATAATACAGGAGACTAACAGTAGAGATATAGTCATTTCAAGCTGGAAGAGACAATAGGCTGAGTTTCCCCCACTTTTGCTGTAAATAATTCTATGATATGTAATCAAAGCTTTGGAGAGGGGGTAGACAAGCTAGTTCAATGAAGGATACAGAGTGTTCCATCATCAATAATCTATTCCTAATATCTCATGAAATTTCTGCTGGCTCTGAAATGTCTTTTCAAACAAAGTGGAGTTCCTGA
Source organism: Hemiscyllium ocellatum (assembly GCF_020745735.1). Taxonomy (NCBI): domain Eukaryota; kingdom Metazoa; phylum Chordata; class Chondrichthyes; order Orectolobiformes; family Hemiscylliidae; genus Hemiscyllium; species Hemiscyllium ocellatum. The sequence continues at coordinate 262,523 of NW_026869076.1, read as the reverse complement.
GATTTAGAGGATATTCAGCAAAATATTCTTTTTTTCCTTTGAATCCGAAAGAAGAAACAGATTTCGGTCATAACACAGGTGCCCCAGCCACACTAACTATAATAGGAACAGGAAAGGACTACATTGTCCATATGTAACCAAATTCAGCATGTCGCCCTCTCAAGAACCATGAAATATAGTGATACAGAAACATGAAATACAAACAGAAAATGGTGGAGAAACGCGACAGGTGAGGAAGTATCTGCAGAGAGAAACAGAGTTAATACATCGAATATGATATGAAACTATTCTGAAAACGTTGTATTGGAATCAAAGGTTAATTCTGTGTATCCCTGCTCAGAGGGTGCCAGACCTGCTGAGCTTCCCTCTATCGATTTCTTTTTCTTTCTGAACTGTGACAAATTGACTGATCTGAATGATATAAGCAAAGCTGCTGTCTCAGTTGAATCTCGAGTAATAGGTAACGGACATTAAATGAGAAAGTATAAAGTTCTTAAGTTTCACAGGGCTCTAAATACCGATGACGTATTGCATTGTCAGACAAAGACATTGTGAGATACTGTCTTATGCATAGGTACATCTTGGATATTCTGTGAAGTGGTCACCCAGTCTACCTTTATTTTCCCCAAAGAAGGCAGACCACAATGTAAGCAGCGAATGTAGTAGACCGGATCGTGGGAAATGTTTGTAGGATGGTGTTTCACCTGGGAGGTATATTTGGCCCCTTGGATAGTGAGGAGGGAGGATGTAAATGGGAAATGTAACATCTCCAGCAGGGGAAAGTGAAGTGGACCTGTGGTGGAGTTGGGGAGGTGTTGGGAGTGAATAAAGAGCAGACCAGGGTATCCTGGAGGAACTGGTCTTTCAGAAGGCGGAAAAGGGAGAGGAGGCAAATATGTGTCTAGTGGTGGCATCTTGCTGGAGGTGAGGTAAATGCGGACTGATGATCCTCTGCATGTGATCCTCTGCATCTGGTGGGTTGATAGGTAAGGACAAGGGGAACTCTAACACTGTTGTAGGAGGGAAGAAAGAAGATGAGGAGAGAAGTGCAGGAGGTGGGTCGGAACCGGTTGAGGGCCCTGTCGATAACAGTGCTAAGGAATTCTCGGGTGAGGAAGATGGAGGAACTGAGAGATGGAATGGAGTCTTTGCAGGAAACAGGGTGTGAGGATGTATACTCCAGGTAGCTGTGGGAGTCGGTGGGTTATTACTGGATATGAGTGTCCGGTCTATCCACAGAAATAAAAGCAGATAAATCGAGGAAAAGAAAGGAGGAGTCAGAGGTAGATCAGGTAAAAGTGGGGGAGTGAAAATTGGAAACTATGAACTTTTACAATTCTGGACGGGAGAGAGGAACAGCAGCCAAGATATCATCTACATATAGAAGAAAGTGATGCTGGAATAGAACTGGAACAAGGAATGTTCTACGTACCCCATGAAGGAACAGGTATAATTGGGCCCACAAACGTATCAATGCACCCCGTCTGCGTGGCAGGACCAGGCTGAAGCAATGAGTCTGCCCAGGCAGTTCTGTTTGTGGATTTTAAGGAGGAGATAAAAAAGAGCCCTGCTGTCAGAGGACCATCAGCTTCCGGACTGTTAGGTGGGGGTGAGTGTGTGTGTGTTTTGGGTGTGGGGGTGTGAGGGGGTGGGAGTCTCTAGATGAAATGTGGACAGATATAGTTAATAAAATAACCTGATGTGCCATGGTAAGGTTATGGACCAGCAGGTGACATGTGGAGGTATCTGAGAGCTGACACTCAGCTTCTGAAATGTAGAGGTGAATCCACCAGACTGCAGCAGCACCCCCTTTATTGGTACAGGCTGAATAACATAGTCAGGGTTGGATCGAAGCATATAGCGTACAGTCAGTTCAGAGGGTGATAGGTTGGATAGGGAGAGGGGGATATAGAGAATTTAGGACAACCAAACTTACATGGAGCATTCTTAACGAACAGATTAAATTCAAGTAAACGCCAGAGGAATGGGTCAAGGTGGAGGGAGAGTGTTGGAGCTGGGGGAAGGGTCGATGGGATGGGAAGCATACTCTTGCACAAAGAATTGGACACCGTGGACAAGACGGTGGAAGAGGAGTTCAACATTATGTCGTGCCTGAAATTCATTAAAGTGGGGGCACAGAGGGCTAAAGCTGAGACCTTTGCCGAGTACAGAACATTCAGCATTAGAGTGTGGAAGGTTAGGAGGGATGGTGAATACCCGACAGGAGGTGGGCTTGGTGGAGGGGATGGACTCAGATTGCAGGACATGGGTGGGGTGGCAGGTTGCAAAGGCTCATAGGCATCTCTAAGTTATTCCATCTTGTGGGCCTTGTATATCTGGTGAGCATGGCGAATGAGCTGGAGAATGAAGTAGAATTGGGGAATGGTGCAGCCTTGAGCCAATGTGACGTGATGCTGTTGAACAGAGAAAGTGTTGATCTCAGTGGCAACGGCACCGCAGGACCAGTCCTCAGAAAGTAAATGATTGAAAATAATCAAAATCATTATCTTATTGTAATGCTCTGATTTCATTGGGGTGATACTAAACCAGCAAGGTCTTACTTTTCTGGGATTTTAGACCAAACTGTGAAAACATAATGTACCTTGATGTTATTAATAAGACAAATTCATCCATGGATGTGGAAGGCACTAGCAAGGGCAGAGTTTATTTGTCATTCCCAATTGCTGTTGAGAAGGTGTCATTATTCATTGAGGAAATTCCCAGCACAGAATTTCCTCCGATTCCCGTTGACCACATTTTCCTGAGGGTCAATGATGCTGCAAGAGTCAAATGCTACTTTTATGGCAAGGGAAGTTACTCTGATCTCACCTCAACTGACATTGGAAAATAAGTTAAAATACTAAAGAGAAAAAGGATAGAACACGGCATTTTTGAACAATGTGGTCACTGTCCTTGCAATGATTAAGGGCAAACAAATGCATGGACTTCTGATTCTGAGGAGAGGTGTTTCCTATTTGGGATGAGACTGTTTGGTTAAGCGCTGTAACAAAGAGACAGAAAAAAGGTCCAGTCTCTATGGGGGGAAAAATACACCCTATTCACGGTGCATTGGACAATGACAGACATACACTATTGTCTGTTCCTATTGGGCATTGATAGTCTCAATCTCATTATTCACTGATAACCAATAGCAGTGCAGAAGCCAGCAGCTCCCATAAACCGAGTGGAAAGCAAAAAGGGTAAGGGATGGCCAGTGGAAGTCGGAGGAACTAGGGAACTGGTGTAACTTACAGTTGGAGTGGCAGAGGAAGGGTGGGAAGAGATATCATCAGTGGAAGAAAATGTGGCAGCAGAAGGAGTCGTGCATGGGAAGTAGGAGTGTAAAGAAAGAGTAGGAAGGGGAGGAAGAATGGCTAATGAAGTTTTAGTGACTGGGTCAAGCTTGTTTTAGGAAAACTGAGGTTGGGTGTAAACCACCACTGTTCAGGAAAATTGGGAATCGATTGAAAACTAAGTTTTGATGCACTTCTTTTTCTACCACTTGATTCTTTATCAGATTGTACATTCACTCTGTAGTTTTGTATCTCCATCAAATACAGGTGACGTGTTTTTTTTCTCCCCTGGTGTTGTGGCTCAACATTTTTGAATTTTTTAACAGTATGTATTTGCTTCCAATTCAAGGTAGCCATGAGAATGTGATTTGATCTCCTGTAGTTTGTCCATAACATAGATTTTAATTGAATAGTTATCCTCATCACATTAGCTGATTCAAGCAATGAGTCTGTGTCCATCCTGCAGATGAAAGATTTCTTCAGTTCTGACTATTGTTACAAAGGACAGTGCCACACAAAAGGCTAATGTTCCAGTGCAAGGTGCCAAACCATAGTTCATTCTAAATTAGTTACAAGCTTTATGAATAAGACATGCTGAGGGACATAGTGTAAAATGTAAAATTAACTTTGTGTCGCAAATGTTATTTACAGCACCCTCATAATAGGTGTTAACTACATCACTCTGTAAATTCCCAAATGAAGAACAACAAGAGACTGGAATTTTTAATTATTGCTTTGTGAATAACATCTGGAGAACACGAAGGAAATCAAAGTTTGTTTGTGATATTCATAAATGATGATGGTGAGAATGTGGAAGATGGATTGCAGTGGAATGATAACTAATGCTGGGGATGACGCAAAGATTAGCTGGGTGCTTCGCAGTGAGGAGGAAAGGGTTAGGCTGCAGGCCGATATAAACAGATGATTTCAATATCCAGATTAATGGCTGATGAAATTTAACACTAATAAATGTGAGAGGATGCACATCTGAATTAACAAGACAAGTGAGTACTCAAACTTTGAAGGGCGAGGGCTAAACTTGCTCCTTTTTTCTTTGCAGCAGGGAAGGTTGAGCAGGGAACAGGGTACAGTTATACAAGAGCATAAGGGGTATGGAGAGGATGAACAGACAGCAGCTGTTTCCCTTACTCGAAGGGTCAAAAACCAAGGGAAACATACTTAAAATGAAAGGCAGGGGATTGAGAGAGGATTTGTGGAGTCTGTATTGAACTGAGAGGGTGGCACAGACAGAGAATATAAAGTTCCTACTGTGGAAACAGGCCCTTCGGTCCAACAAATCCACACTGACCCTCCAAAGAGTAACCCACCCAAACACGTTCCTCCTATATTTACCACTGACTAATGCATCTAACCTACACATCCCTGAACACTTTGGGCAATTTAGCATGGCCAATTCACCTAACCTGCACATCTTTGGATTGTGGGAGGAAACCGGAATACCAAGAGAAAACCCACGTGGGCACGGGGAGAATGTGCAAAATCCATACAGGCAGTCACCCGAGGCTGGAATCAAACCTGGGTCCCCAGCGCTTTTCAGCAAGTGTGCTAATCACTGAGCCAACGTTCTACCTCTGGTGACATGTGTCTTAAATGCATTTCCTAGGCGGGTGATTGATCAGATAATCTCACAAAATTTTTTAAAAAGCCTTTGGATATGCACTTGGTGATGCAGGCTTGCATTTTCATTCAATTATTCTATGTGGTGGCAGCCACGAACACTCTGATATATTCTGAAGCAATAGCTAATGGCAGTTCTAGTTTGTTCCATTGACCGTACTCAGTAAGTGAGGCTCCAGTGAAGTGCTGGTGTTATCTCCTACTTTCTATTTAAATGTTTCAGTTTCCTTCAGTTGGTAATGCAATTTCCTGTGTCGATGCTGTCATTTCCGGCCTTTTTTCTCAGCGGATGGTAGACGGAGTCAAAATTGATGTGGTTGTTGCTGGAGTTCCGGTTCGAATGCCATGTTTCTAAGAATTCTTGTGCTTGTCTCTGATTGGCCTGTCCTATAATGGATATGCAGACCTCGTCAAAGTGGCGTACTTCCTCATCAGTACGAAAGAAATTGGTGTTGGGATCAAGTCTTTTGTAGCCAGTTGATGTTCATATATTCTGGCCATTAGTTTTCTGCTCGTTTTTAGTTGTAGTGTTTGTTAAAGTTCTTGCAAGGCTTATTATTCCTGGAGCAGAACAGACAAAGATGTGAATTTATTGCGGTGATCAAAAGTATGAAAAATATTGCAGAGTAGAAAAAGAATACTCTATTAGTTGGCATTACAGCATCAAGGGATTCTAATTTCAAGGTTGTCACAACGGAGCTAGGAATGAAAAAAGGAAAAACGTCTTTATTTAGAGAGTTGTTACGAATTGGAGTTGACTGGCTGGAAAAGTTGTGGATGAAGATTCAAAAGAGAACTGGAAAACATTTGGAAATTATGAATTTAATGGGCAACAGTGAGAGGGCTGGCAAATGAGCGGGGGGTGGTGCTTTGGAGACATTTTTGGAGCTGATGCATACATAATTGCCAACGGCTTCCTCCTGTACTTTAAAGTTTGTACTCTGTAATGTGCCAGCTGTGAATAAAAGTCAGTATCCAATTATTTCACTGTGTAAATGCTCGCAAATATCTGATTATTTGGTGCAGCATAAGCATTTAAAATGCAAGTATTGCAAGGTCAGTTTCATTATGAAGTCTAATTATTACTCAGAACATGAATATTTTACATGTTGTATTCCAATTACTAAAACAAATATATCATTGCTTTGTCACAAAACTCTTTGGAAAGCTCTGACTTTTCATTGAAACGATATTATGTTCGTTGCTTTTTTTTCACTGTCCACGTTTCATATTAAGCATCATTCATTCTAAAAATTGGAATTTTTCAAATTATCATTCACTAAAATTTGATAACACAAATAATTTATTTAGTTTAATATTCACAGTCCATGTAGAATAATTGCCATTTGAAAATTGCTGGCAAATAGCTGAAGATTGTACATTTCAGTGAGAAATTAAACTGATTGTTTATATATAAATGTATAAGAATGGTAATTCTATCTGTATGTTTAATCGTTTGCTCACTCTGAACATGGAATTATCCAGAAACCAACCACTTTAAAAATACTGGAGTGGCAAAACATTACTTTGAATCCTGACATTGTGAGTGTAATTCTTATCACAAGAGTTATGTTCTTTCTTCAATAAAATAAAATGTACATACTTTATTTCTGTGTGAGAAAATCTTGACAGGAGTTATATTTTAGTTCCATAAATATAGAATCAACATAATTGATTTAAGAGATTATACTTCAATTGAATGATTATCGTTCACATGTTATTTTTGTCCAATTCATAAAATATAGCAAATATCCGATTATTGTTCTGTGCAGGAAACTCAACACCTTGCAATGAGCTACGCTGAAATTTGTTTCAAATAGATCTGAAATCATTTGCAGTGTTATTGGACCTCACAGCTGCCTGTGACACAGAGAGACTCAGTGACCTGTTCCAAAATCCGTGCATAGAGCTTCTAACCTGGTTCAGGGCAGTCAGTCAAACATTTCTTCAAAACAAATAATTTGGAATCCATCGTGGGCAGGGGGAGAACCCGCCAACAGACTATCACTGGTCTCAGTGTAGATACAAATGTTGTCCAGGTTAAATACTAATGGCTGACCAGCAATCAAGTTTTAAAATTCATCTTCAGTCAGAGCCTGGCCCAGAGAGCAGACGTGTTGACATGGAGAACCAGAATCACACCATACAAGTTACCTATGGTGATGAAACCTGACCTGCCTCCCTGACTCCATACATCTGCACCCTGGATCAGACACGGGTGAAGACGTTAACAAGTTGACAATCTATTGCAGTGCCTTTTGTCTCACAAAGAAATCTCAAAGCCATATCCAATAAAAGTCACCTTCACATTCTCCAGTATCAAAATAAAAATGTACATCTCTGTGAATGGTCAGAGATTACGACATGGGTCACACAGTAGAATGTGTGTGAAGTAACCAGCAGCAAACAGCAATCCACAAAATCACATTAATAACTGAACTTCGTGGATTCTGTCTGGCGTAAGTAACCACACATATTATCCTGGCTTTCAGGTCACTGTAACAATGCACACCATAACTGGAGGTTTTGGCCTTACACCTCTCCAAAGCTTCCCGATCTCACACACATCACTGCCTCACACATTCAACAATTGATGAGAATCCACAAGCTGGGTGAAACTGGAAACACAGAACAGTGCAGCACAGTGCAGGCCCTTCGGCCTTTGACGTTCTGTCGACCTTTTATAATACATTTTACTATCATTCATGTGCCTATCCATTTAAATATCCCTAATATAACTGACTTTACTACAACTGCTGGCTGATCATTGCACACACCCAACATTCTCTGTTTAAAGAACCTACCTCTGACATCTCCCCTAAATCTACCTTAAAATCATACCGTCTCGACAGCCATTTCCACCCTGGGAGAAAGTCTCTGGCTATCCACTCTATCTATGCCTCTCATCATCTTGAACACTCCTGTCAAGTCAGTTTCCATTCATCTTCGTTCCAATGAGGAAAACATCCTATCTCCCTCAAATTTTCTTTGTAAGACATTCCCTCCAGTCCAGACAGCATCACTTCAGCTCCCCCACCAAAGCGTCCACATCATTTCCATAACAAGGCAACCAGAACTGATCACAATATTCTAAGTGTGGTCTCACCAGGGCTCCATAGATTTGCAACATGACCTCGCAGCTCTTAAACTCAATCCCTCGGCTAATGACCACTTCAAACGCCTTCTTAACAACCTTATAAACCTGGGTAGCAACTTTGTGGGAGCTATGCCATGGACCATATGATCCACTGTTCCTTCAAAATGTAGGAATCCTGCCTTTAACCCTATAACCTGCATTCAAATTCGATATTCCAAAATGATTCGTATCCCACTTTTCCATATTGAACACCATCTGCCACTTAGCAGCCGAGTACTGCATCCCGTCTATGTCCTGTTGAAAACTACAACAGCCCTTCCCACTATTCGCATATCCACCAACCTCTGTTACATCATCAAACTTACAACCCTATCCTTCCACTTCGTCATCCAAGTCATTTATCAAAATCACAAACAGCAGAGGTCCCAGAATCGATCCCTAGTTCCTAGTTCCACACTGAATACTTCCCATTTACCACCACCCTCTGTCTTCTATGGGCTAGCCAATTCTGTATCCAGACAGATAGGTCTCACTGTATGCCATGCCTCCTTACTTTCTGAATGAAACTACCATGGGGAAGTTTATCAAACACCTTGTTAAAATCCATGCACTCAGCATTCACTGCTCTACCTTCTTCAGGGTGCTTAATCCTATCCTCAAAGAATCCAGTAAGAGTTCTGAGATATGACCTGCCCCTCACAAAGTCATGCTGACTATTTCTAATCAAACTATAATTTTTCAGAATCCTCTCCAATACTTTGCCGAATACTGATGTAAGACTGACTGGTCTGTCATTCTCAGGACAATCCCTGTTCCCTTGCCTGAACAAGGGAGTAACCTTTATCACCTTCTAATCATGCGACACTACTCCAATGGAGAGTGAAGACGCAAAGACCATCGCCAAAGGCAGAGAAATCTCTTCCCTCTCTTCCTGTAGTAACCTAGGGCGTTTCCCTTCTGGCTGAGGGATCTATCTATCCTTATGTTTGTACATCAGTCAGTCTGCATTTCACTTCAAATTGTTTACTCCCTGTCCAAACAACTGATCAACTGTTTTCCATTTCAGGGCTCTGTACAGTGCTGCCTTCCTGAACAATTATGGTTCCAAATATCCTGTGTATTATGGAATGGAAAACATTAGCAGGGCAGATGACGAAAGCATTGACTCTGCTGCTCCTTAGATGCTGCTTTACTGGCTGTGCTTTTCCAGCGCCACAATTTTCGACTCTGTTCACTTGTACTCGCTTTCTCCATTACTGAGGGCTGTCCCCTCTGCACACTGAACTGGAAACTAATCAGCAGAAACTCGGTGTATCCGGAGCTGACTGTTCAGTTCTGGAAAGTTGCATTTGAGGAGCACATTTACTAAAAACGAAATTAATATTCAACAAATATTCATTTAGTCCGAGAGTTGCAGTTTTGGTTCATGAATTGGACAGGTTAACAACGAACAATGAATGACTGAAGAACCCCGAGGTACAGAGCGTTCCAAGTGATATATTCCAGGTTGGATGTGCTTTACTTTAATGCTGGTAATATTATCAGACAGACAGATTATGATAAGGAAACGAGGTGACATGTGGAGGTGTGACATTTTTTGCTGTTTCTGAGCTGTGTTTGAGGGAGGTCAGGGCTGGCAACGCAATACTCTGTGGTACCAGAACTACAGGAGAAAGTGAGGACTGCAGATGCTGGAGATCAGAGTTGAATATGTGTTGCTGGAAAAGCGCAACAGGTCAGGCAGTATCCAAAGAGGAGGAGAATCGACGTTTTGGGCATGAGCCTGAAGAAGGGCTCATGCCCGAAACGTCAATTCTCCTGTTCCTTGGATGCTGCCTGACCTGCTTTTCCAGCAACACATTTTCAGCAGTACCAGAACTATAATCAGGACAGGAGAAAGGGTTAAAGAGGAGGTGGTGTTGCCTTATTAATGATGGAGTCAGTTCCTGGCGTAAGAAGTGACGATATCTTGAAAGTACCTTCTAATGAGGCTTGGTTGTTAGAGCTCAGGATCAAAACCATGACAGAAACACTGCTAGGGACATATTATAGACCCCCAGATAAAGAAAAGTACGAGAGCAGGTATATAACCAAGTTATTGAGGTGTGTAAAAACAATAATAGGATCATTATATTCAGGCAATTCCAAACATTCATTAGGGCAGTGATAACTTTTTTTAAGAGGGGCAAGTGCTTTGAAATTTATTCCAGAGAGCTTCTTATATCAACATAGAGCATATACAACAAAGGGCAGTGCAGTGCTGGGCCTCACTGTGGGGAACGACGGCAGTCAGCTGTTCCCGGCAGAGGTGAGAGAGCATTATAGGACCAATGACCGTGATATCACACATGTTGACTTTGCTAAGGAAAAGACCCCAAAAATAGGGAGACAGATTTTATGGGGGAAAAAAATGACAAGATCTGGTGAAAGTGCAGTTGCTTCTGGGTGAAACTGTAGCAGAACAAGGTGGGGCAGGGGGTTGGGGGATCATTTGATTAAAATGGAATTGATGACAGTGTCGGCCCAGCATGTTACACCGCAGATAAAATTTAGGAAACAAGCCCGAAGAACCTCAGATGTCGACACAAATTCCGAACAGGATGAAAAAGGAAAGAGAAGCTTAAAGCAGGTACCAAGTGAGCAGGTCAATGAAAGTCCTAAAAGAATATAGAAAGTGGAGGGCTAAACTTAAAAAGTCAGTGGAAGAGCAGAAGGAGGGGTGATGAAACATTAGCGGGTATGATTAGCAAGAATCATTTTTTTTGATTTATTAAGGGGAAGAGGATAACACGGGAAAAAATGGGAGTATCAAGGATTAAGGGGACAGCCTGTTCACAGAGCCTGAGAATGTGTTAAACACATCCGACGAATCGGTCTTCAGTTTGGAGGAGCTGAGGAAGAATTGGAAGTTTATGCAAGATAGAGTGGACAAATCACCAGATTAAAGACCACCAAGTCTCACATCAGTGTAAGGGAAACAATTGTAGAAAATTCGGAGGGCTGTTAAGGCTGGGTCATTAAATATCTTCAAGACCGAGACAGACAGATTTTTATACAAGTGTTACGGGGAAATTGCAGGATAGTGGAATGGAGGATTATCAAAATAAATATAAACTAATCGAAGGAAAAGCAGAGTCAGTGAGTGGATAGACATATTGTTGCCCCTTTGTCTAATTGTGTTCTTTTCCAATAGCCCTGTATTCACAAGAACATGAACTTGTCTCGCTATGGTGTTAGACACAGTTTGGAATGCTATCAAGGGATTCCAGGAATTCATAAACGCAATACAAACAGACCGGAAGTACCAGAGGACTGCAACAATACGGATTACCTATCGGGGTGAGGATTTGCATCGACACAGTCACCACTACCAGAAGGAAGAACTCAGCAGGACACTCTACAAGGCCAAGCAGTGACCTGCACTGGGGAACAGGTAGTCAGGGGCCAGTTGTCAAGGAGTGCTGAAAGCCCAAACACAACATCACCATAGTGCCTTATTCCTTCCCTGACCAAAACTAAAAGTGGAGAGATAGAGCGACCTGCCGTTGTAGCAGAGGAAGCAATAAGGCCTTGACACGAGAGGCTTCGGACAGCTGGAGATCAGCACAAATTACTGGTAAACTCAAATGAAGTCCTTTTCACTTTATTGTTACATCAGTCGAGATGGCATTTAGGGCAGCCGCACACTCCTCTTGTGGGATGTGGTAGCTCATGGAGATTTCCACCGGCCCTGATGGCTGCACGTGTGGGCACTGCACCCAGACTCAGCTCCTGGGGACCGTGATAGGGAGCTACGCTGGGTGGCACGATGGCTCAGTGGTTAGCACTGCTGCCTCAGAGTACCATGGACCAGAGTTCAAATCCTGCCTTGGGCAACTGTCTGTGTGGAGTTTTCACGTTCTCCCCCTGTCTGGATGGGTTTCCTCCCACAGTCCAAGGATGTACATGTTAGGTGTATTGGACATGCTAAATTGCCCTGGGTGTTGGGTGTAGAGGAGTGGGTCTGGATGGGCTGCTCTTCGGTGGGTCGGTGTGGACTTGTTGGGCCGAAGGGCCTGTTTACACACTGTAGGTAATCTAATTTAGGATGCACTCAGGGTCATCTGAGAACTTCATAGATAAGTCCTTTAGTGTGGTGGCCACACCCAAGACACATTCCTACTTATGTTTCTTTAATGACTGTAATATTCCAGTCCAACGTTCATCGCCCTGAGTTCGTTAGCCTTACCTGTCAGCCCTGTTGAATTTAAATAAACACGATTTAGTCTAACAGGCGTTCCTTGCTTCCTGTCATGTTCCAGGCGAGAGTAGTCGGGTGACCACTAGGAATGGCAAAGGGAGTAGGCAGGTAGTGCAGGAATCCCCTGTGGCCATTCCTCTCGATAACAAGTAGACCATTTTGGATTGTTGGGGGCTATGACCGTTCAGAGGAAAGCAGCAGTAGCCAGGTTGGTGGTACTATCACTGGTTCTGGGGCACAGCGGGAAAGGGTAAACGTAAACAGGACGTAAAAGATAGGAGGGTCGATTATAAGAGGGACAGATCGGAGATTCTGTGGCCTCAAACGGGAATCCATGATGGAGGGCTACCTCCCAGCTGCTCGGGTCCAGGATATCTCCAAGTGGCTGCAGAGCATTCTCAAGGGGGAGGGGGAGGAGCCAGAAATCATTATGCACGTTGGCACAAATGATACCAGTAGAAATAGGGACGAGGTCCCGCAGCGTGATTACAGAGAGCTAGGAGAAACATTTTTTTAAAAAAATACCTTGACAGTGGAAATCTCCTGAGAGGAAGATTACCGTCCGGGACGTGCACTGGAGGGGACACCAAGACCTTGGTGGCCAGTTTTGCTAGTGTTACAAGGGTGGGTTTAAACTGGATTGGCAGGGGGTGTTGCCCTCAAGAGGAGGGAGGCAGGTGCGAGGCTGGAAGGTGATACAGTGATCAGAAATAATAAGGTTAGGCTGGAAAATAACAGAGAAAAAATACTGCCTTTTGGATTAAATTGCATCTATTTTAATGCAGGAAGGCCTACAGGTCAGGCTGATGAACTCAGGGCTTGAATAAGTAGGTGGGACTGATAAATTATAGCCATTACAGAAACATGGCTAAGTAATGGATAGGACTGACAGATTAATGTGCTAGGGTACAGGTGCTTTAGGCGAGACAGAGATGGTGGAAGGAGGGGAGTGGAGTGGAATTTATGATTTAGGGGAGTACCACATCAGAAATCAGAGATAAAATAACTGATGGATCACCCAGAGAGGCTTTGTGGGTGGAGTTAAGGAATAGGAAGGGATTGGTGAGGTGATTAGGGATGCAATATAGGCCCCCAAATAGTCAACAGGAATGAGAATAACAAATATGCAGGGAGAGAGGGGAGACCTGCAGGAGCAATAAGGTTATCATAATAGGGGATTTTCATTTTTCTAATACAGACTGGAACGGCCAGAGTGTTAAGGAATTTGATGAGATAGACTCATTTAATGCGGCAGGAAAGCTTCCTCAAGCAGCATTTCGAGTGTCCTACTCAGGAAGGGGCAAAACTCGACATTTTCTTAGGAAATAGGGCGGAGTTAATAGTGGGGGAGAACTTTGGGACCAGTAACCATAGTTCTATTAATTTTCAAATAGTTATGGAGAGGGATGTAAGTGGTGCACAGGTTCATGTTCGAACTTGGGGCGTGGCTCAGATACAGACAGCTCGGATCAAGAGAACCCCTGGAGGTATATAAGAGATACTGGAGTTTACTGAAGAAGGAAATCAGTGGGGCGAAAAGGGAATAATAAAGAGCCTTGGCTGAGAAGATTAGGATGAATCCAACAAGGTACTTTAAATATATTAAAAGAAAAAGCAATAGCTGGAGAGAAAATAGGACCCCTCGAAGACCAATGTGGACAAGTATGTGTGGAAATATAAAAGATGAGTGATGTCCTCAATGAATATTTCTACTCTATGTTTACAGTGGAGAAAGACATGTTGACCTGAGAACTTGAGGAAGTTAGTGGTGATATCTAAGGGACGATCCATATCATAGTAGAGGAGATTTTGGAAGTACTAGAATGTTTGAAAGTGGATAAATCTCATGGTCCTTACCCGATATATTCAAGAACACCTCAAGGGGCTCCAGAAGAATTTGCGGGGACCCTGGCTTCTAATGTTGATCATCATTAACCACAGGGCACGTCCCGGAAGACTGGAGGGTAGCAAATAGTGTGCCCCTTTTCAAGAAGAACTGAACAACAAAAAGTTTTGGAACTACAGACCAGTAGGTTTAACATCCGTGGTAGGTAAGTTACTTGAGAAGGTTCTGAGGGATAAGATGTACATGCATTTAGAAAGACAGGCTTTGACTAAGAATAGTAAGTGTGGCTTTGTGCGAGGAAGTTAGTGCTTGACAATTTTTTTTAAAGTAATTAGATGATGTGACTAGGAAGATTGACATGCGTGGGGCAGTAGACGTCGAAACATGTGGTGTTGGAAAAAACGCTGCATTCGAGGGGCAGGAGAATCTATGTTTCAGACATAAGCCCTTCATCAGGAACGTCCAAAACATCGATTCTCCTGTTCCTCTGATGCTGCCTGACCTGCCGTGTTTTTTTTTAGTGCAACACTTTTCGACACTGATCTCCAACATCTGCTGTGCTCACTTTCTCCAAGGGCGGTAGATTTAGTCAATATGGATTTCATTTACACCAGAACAGAATGAGGTTTTTCAGCCCCTGGAGCCTGATATACAATTACAGGAGGAGGCCAATAAACCCCTCGGGCCTATAAAACTGTAACCAGATCATGCAGCACCAGTATCCAGTTACACAGCAACAGGATCAGTCTATTCATCTACTTGAAGTCAGTCACAGAGGAAATGGAAGAGGCCGCAAAGTGACTGAACTATGGGGTATACTGGAATAAAACCAGGCTACATAGCCCCTCAGACCTGCCCTTCCATTCAGCAAGTCAGGGCTGATCTACACTTGGCCACAATTTCTCCTTTATGCCCAATTCTTTGTAGCCATCGACTCTCTGTCGGGTCAAACTCCACTGACACAAACTCGCACCCCCCAACATTTCAGTGATTTGGCCTCCCCTAACTGTCTGGTCCCAATCGTCATTTCCCTCTGAGAGAAGCAAACCTCCCCAAACATATGCCTTGGCCTATTGAAATGGATAGAAGGTATGAACACAGCGTAAAGTGACTGGCCCTGATATCATGGCAGTATTTGATTGAGCAAGATGTCAAGGAGACTGAACAAAACTGAACTTGATGGGAATCAGTTGTAAACTCCCCACTGGTTGAATCATTTAGAGCACAATGGGGCTGGTGGACATCAATCCTCCCAGTCCCTGGATATCCCTGTGGGCAATCTTCAGGGTAGCTTCTTCGGCAAAAACATCTTCAGCTGCTTCATCAATGTATTTCCCTCTGTCATACGATCAGAGGTGGGGATGTTCTGTGAAGATTGTACAATGTCAGAACAATGAGTCACCTCCTAAAGTACTAAAGTATCAAATCTAAAAAACATTTAATGTAAAGGTAACATGAATCAAAAGCACTGCTGGACACTAAACATTCCCACGATTAAAATAAAGAGGAACCCCTTCAGCAATTCTAGCTGGTTTCACAGTAATATAAGAAAGCCATTCAGCCCATCTGATCTGTTGGATAACAACAGATGCAATGCGTTCACTCACTCCTATTTGTTACACAAGAAGACAATTTAAAATAAAAGCAGGAGTTGGAATTCAAAATGCACAGGCAGGAAGCTGGAAGAACAGAATAAGCAAGGCAGCATCAAGACTTTGAGAAGTGAACGCCTTGGATATAACCCTTCATCAGGACTGTGGATGGGAGTAAGGGGTTATATAGATAAAGTGCGGGTGAGGAAGGAGGAGGCAGAGGGGCGAGGTGTGGATAAGTGAACACAGATAAAGGGTATCAGCGAGATGTTTATGGGAGGGTTGAATCCAGTTGGACAAAAGGTTGCTCAGAGGAATGGAAGGGAGAGGAGGGCAAGGGAAGGGAGTCGGGAGATTGGAAGGGAGGTTATTTGAAATTGGAGAATTCAATGTTGAATCTCCGGGGGAGGCTGCACAGGTGACAGATGAGATCTTGTTCCTTCAAATTATGTTTTGGTTCCTTGTGGCAATGCAGGAGGCCAAGGATGGCCATGTTGGAAACGGATTGGGAAAGAGAATTGAAATACGAACTGACTGGGAGGTCTTCCATTCCACCTAACGACCCGACCTTTCAGCTCCCAACCGAATTCATCCCTCCCATTACCCAACCATGTTGCACCCACCACTTGTGTCCACATAGCCGTAACTCACCACCCCCCGATCTCCCCACCCCAACCACTCCCTTCCCTCTTTATCTGAAGCTCCCCCTACCCCTCAACCCAGTTCTGAAGAACGGTTACATCTGAAATGTTTTCGTTCCCAGCTCTTGATGCTGCCTTGCTTGTTGTGTTCTTCCAGCCTTCTGTTTGTCTCCTATAACTCAGGAAGATAGAGTCTAGTCAGCACAACACGCTGGTAGGCAGGAACCATGGGTTTCCGACTGAAGTCCTTGAACCTCTGCCCTCGGGCCAGGATGAAGACATTCAGTTCCTCGAGACACTGGCACATAAACAGAAGAGGCCATTCAGCCCGTCTAATCTGTTACACTTAAATAGGAGGATGTCACTGTTGCTGCAACACGACAAACCAATGAGGCATAGATTGCAGAGACAGGCTGCTCCATGTTGTTCCTCCTGGCTCCATTGCTAATGGTACACACGTGTTATATTAACGTACTTTACTGATCATGAGGAGGGAAAGTGATTGGCTTGTGCCAAGTCCCAAGGAGGCATCTTTCATCTCCGAGATGTTATGAACTAGGCTAGAATATTCAAAACACTTTTAAGCAGGCAGCCCAGCGCATACCTTTGCAATTTGTTTCGGTAAGTGTACAATGAAAATTACCCAGAGTAATTTAGCTAGGTTGACTACGAGGTTTTAAAACAGACCAAAACTTACACAATGAAGCATAAAGAACAGAATAAAGAATCACGACAGAATTCAACCTATTCAGCTAGACATAATTATGTTATTCCGAATATATACAACTGTCCCAATAAGCTCCCACTAAACACCAGTATAAATGCAACACAAACTTCCAGGTTGAAGTTGAAGGTCAGAAGAGAGAGAGAGAGGTTCCACACGGCTCACAGTTGAACTTCCCAGTTGAAGACTCAACTGAAAACTGCTCAGTTCAGCTGGTTCAGCGAAAAGAGCTCACCACTCTCCGTTCATTATACTGGTCACTTATAAAGCATGACCACTTTTGTTTTGTATCCCATGGGGCCATTGGTCCATGTCCAGTAGCGAGACCCAGGAACGTGACTTGGGCTTTCTCAAATTCCCTTTTAGCTAGGTTTACCACCAAGCTTGCCCTCTGAAGTCAATCAAACAAGTCTGATAAATGCTGTAAATATTCCTTTCATGACTGACTAAAAACCACATAATTGGGTAATCTGGCAATGACCTATTATCAGCCTCTGAAATGTGGCTGGATCGTTTCTCATACCAAATGCCACGATTTTGAACTGATATAGTCCATTTGGCGTTATAAAAGCCAAAATTGCATTTGCTATCTCTGACAGAGGTCCCTGCCAGTAGCCTCTGAGCAAGTCCAACTTAGAAATGTAAGTAGCTTCTCCCACTTTTTCGACACAGTTCTCCAAACCTGGAATTGGATATACATCAGTCTTTGTAACGGCGTTGACATTGTGATAGTCCACACATGACCGTTGGGGGCCATCTGGCTTTGGTACCATGACTATACGTGAGGTCCAGTCACTGTAACTCCCATCAATTATGCCATCTTGAGCATGCGCTCTACTCCTTGTGTACCTGTGCCAATTTTGGAGGTTCATGCCTAAAAGGATGTTGCTTAATCAGAACAGCATCTCCTGTATCCAAATCACGCACAATTATGTTCGTACTTCTTAGTTTATTTCCGCATATCTCTCCACAAGATAGTAATAACTCTTTCAGGTCGCTTTGCTTTTCTTGTGGAAGGTAACTCAATAAGTTAGCACAACTTTGACAACTTTCTCATTGTTCAATTTGATTTGTGGAATGTCCAAATCAGAATCCTCTGAACTTGGTTCTTCCTGCTGTGCTGTCATCGTTAATAACTTCTCCTCTTGCTTTCCTTCCCTATCAAAATACCTTTTGAGGATATTCACATGACACACTCTGTGAGATTTCTTCCTGTCTGTAGCCCGTATCGAAGATTTCACGTCAGTCAATTTCTTCCCAATTTGATAAGGTACATTAAAACTTGCTTTTCAAGTCTCAACTGTTACTGGAAGTAATACCAATACTTTACTCCCAATTGCAAAATTGCCAATTTATGATTTCTGATCCATTTCCTGTTTCATTGTATGCTGCAATACTTTTAAGTGTTGTCTACCCAATTCTCCAAGTCTATTTAATTGTTCACTAAAATTTGACACATCATCCAAATGGGTGGTGTCTGAATTCTGACTTATTAATTTCTTCGTTAATTGTCCTTTTACTTTATGCCCACAAATTAATTTAAATAGACTGAATTTGGTCAATTCATTCTGTCCATCTGTGATCACAAATAGTTCAAAAAGAATTTCCTTATCACAATCATCTGGATAATCCCGACCATAAAACCTCAACATGGTCTTCAGTGTCTGATGCCATCTCTCTCATACTCCCTGTGATTCCGAATAGTACGCAGTAGATTTGAATTGCTTTATTACCAAGTTATCCATCATATCCTTGAATAATTCGGATGTGAGGTTTGATCTGTCTGGAGCTCTATTGGTAGTCCGTACCTCGTAAAAAAAAACGCATTTTTTCTACAACTCTTTTAGCTGTGATGCTGCATAATAGGTCTGGCCCTGGAAATCTAGTTGACACATACATTATTATCAATAAATAGTTATTCTCACTTTTTGTTCGAGATAGGGGACCTACACAATCTATCAAGACACTTGTAAAAGGTTCCTCAAATGCTGGAATAGGTATTAAAGTTGCAGGTTTTATTACTGCCTGCGTGACATGTTTGAGACGTCTGGCAAAATTCAACGACATCTTTGTGTAGTCCAGGCCAGTGAAAATATCTTTGAATTCCAGCCTGTAATATCCTCACCCCGAAATGACCTCCAAATGGTAGCTCTTGTGCCACGCACAGTACCTCCTTTCTATACCCAACAGGAAAAATAATTTGAAGAATTTCTGTCCATGCCTGATCTGCTTCAATGTGCGCTGATCTCCATATCCGCATTAAGACATCATTTGTTAAGTAATAACATACAGGAATACATTCATTCTCTATCTTGCTAAATGGTTTTAGATATGACTTTTGTAACTCCTTATCATTCTGCTGTAATTTAATCACCTTAGCAGAGCTAAAAATACTTTCATGTTTCCATACTTGCTCCTTCCCTGTTGCATTTATCTGTGCCTTTATCCTGCTTCAACCTGTGCATTTGTGATCTTCTGATCACGCAATCAGGGATAATTCCTGGATAAACATTCTCCAGGTCTTCAGTTGACTGCATCTCCACTGGTTTTTCAACTAGAGTAGGCAGCACGCCTACCGGTGAATCTGCTACTTTATTTGCAAGGACAAATTTTATTCCTGGAGTTGAGAGTTAGGGGTCCAGTACACCTACCACACATTCTACACTCTTCTCTGGACTCCATCACCTCACTTTACATAACTGAGCACTTTTTGCATGTTCCCAGCACATTGTCTGGCAATAGTCTCTCAAGAGTGCATAAAGCCTCACCCCTCAGCATTACAGACTGAAAATATCCTGTGTCAATTAATATTGGATCCTCCTTACCAATTACTCCTGGCCTATGTGAATAAACTTTACCCTTACATATAGATTTTTTTAACGCTGATTTAGCACGTCCACTGATCATCTTGTACACTCTGAGGCAGTTGCCTAACTCCCCCTACTCTTTTTGTTACTAGTTCAACGAAACGTCCAGGTTTGTCTGGTTATTCTTCATCTGGTGTTCTCCCAGCCCACCAACACTGTGATTTTGTGTGGCCCACTTTATTACAATGAAAACACCATAGTATTTTATCTTCTTTGTCCCCCTCAAGGTTTTTTTTATTACCATGGTAAATTATCCTTACGTTCTACACTGTGATCTACCTTTCCCTTCGCACGAGGATATCTCTTTGCTCCAATTTCTGTCCCTCAGAGACCAGAACTGGTTCTGGAAAGCAAACCAAGTTTATGGACCAGTTCATAATCATCAGCCATTTCAGCAGCTAGCCTTGCTGCTTACACTCTCTGCTCTTCCACCTGAGTGTGCACTATTTCAGGTAGTGAATTTTTGAAATCCTCCAAATACTAACCTCTCTAGGGGCATTATAGCTTGGCTGGCCTGAATTTTAAAGCTCTTATCCAACGATCGAAATTAGTCTGTTTGATCCTTACAAACTCAGTGTAGGTTTGACCAGGATTCTCATTAGATTCCTGAAAGGTTACCTGTGCAGAGATTTTTTTTAACCTTCTCATACTCCCTAGATACCTCCTCTGATAAGGATGTGAATACCTCACCAGTCCTACCTACAAGTTACGTTTGGATCAACAAAACCCACATTGCCTCTGGCCACTGCATTTGTTTAGCTAACGTTTCAAATGAGATGAAAAGGGCATCATATTTTTCTCATCAAATTGAGGCAATGTCTGAACATACACAAACAAATTCTCACTAGGCTTCTGACTACCAGGGCCTTGCTAATCCTCACTCTCTTCCTTACTAAGCCGACTCTCAGCCGTTATCTCCAGCCTTTTACACTGACTTCCCTTTTTAAGTGTCAGTTTTTGCTATTCAAATGCTCTCCCTTTCTCTCTCCCCTGCTGCTTTCTCTTTTGTCATTCTTTCTTTTTACTCTCTGTTCTGTTGCTCTCTCTTTTCCCCCTCTTCTGCATGTTATCGAAAGTCAAGTGTTTCCTTTTGGCTGCCCTTTCCTTACGTCTCGCCGCTAACTCAAGATGCTTCATTTGCAACTGAATTCTTGCCATCTCTATAGATTCTGATGATTTCTCCAGAATGTTTAATTGACGAGCTACTGCTGTAATTACCTCTCCTTTCCTCACAGAAGTGGTCAGTTCCAATTCCAGCTTCTCTGCTAATTCTTGGAAATTAGTCATCTTTCGTAAAATATCCAAAGTCACTGCGTGCACAACCAGGAAACTTTTGGCGAATGAAATCGCCATTACAATTCGAAGCTTTGTCATTCTATTCAAACGAATACCTGAACTAAACACACTAGCACCACCCATTCGCTGCTAAAAATCCAGCAATGAGCCCCCAGTCTGTTATGGATGAGGCTAGCCTACTCAAAACAGGTCACTTCGAAAGCACGACCACTTTGGCCTGTAGTTCATCTGATTACATATAAATAGAAGGCCTCTGAAAATCCCTTTCTTGTCTGTACCAAACCAGACTGATCGTAGCCTGGCCCCGTTTTATTGACCCTCTGAAAAACATCAAGGAGAGTGGCTACTTGAGCCAATGAACAATTTTTAGCAAAAAAGAAGGATTGATTTGTGACAGAGAAGACAGGCTAGTGTTCTGTATGGAGGTCAGAAGCTGGTGGGAATGGTTCATACTATCAGAGTGTGGCTAATGACAGATTTGTCAACAACATGATGTTCAATGCAGGGTCACAGACCAACTGTACATCCAGACGGTGAGAGTTCATTCAGAACCTGGAGCTCTCTCTCTCAACCAACATGGGGGCTCCATAGAGCTCTGTAAACTATCATAGAGTCATAGAATCCTATAGCACGGAGACAGGCCATTAGCACAAAATGGTTCATGCTGATCAAAATGTCCATCCATGCTAATCCTATTTCCCTGCGCTAAGTCCATATCATTCTAAACCTTTCCTATCTATAAATTTGCCCAAATGTGAAGACACGTATCATGGAAAACATGTTATATCTATTGCTATCCTTGTTTTCTTTTGGAAATAATGAGTGTTGATTGATAACACTCCAGTGTTAATGCAATCGCATGTTATTCTTTTTGTAGTGTTAAAAAATAAACACTCATTTCCTTCACACTCTCCTCATGGTACCATCACTGCAGGAAATTGTCTTGTGAAACTCCATTACACCGTCTCTCTGTAGCTAGGAGATCATTGATTATAAATAAAAGAAAGTACTGTCTGAAGTACACTCCACAACTGCAGGACGGTGTCTTCACTCGTATACTTTAATCATTTTGTAATGAACGATACTACTCATTATTGTGCTGATTACTTGCTGAGTCATAGAGTTATAGAGATGCAGAACATGGAAACAGATCCTTCGGACCGACCCGTCCATGCCGACCAGATAACCCAACCCAATCTAGTCCCACCTGCCAGTACCCGACTGCTCTGTAGGGATTCTGTTAGTGCCCCATGGTCAAGGACATCCAGCTCCTTTTCACCAAGAGCATTTCCCATCATCTCGCCTTCTCATAAATACACAATGAGAAGGATGGCATTTTTTGCCAATCATTTATTTGCCTTATGAAGCAAAGTCACACCAACAACAACATCACTGTTGCCATTGGAGTTGATTGGAGATACTGAGGAGGCGATGATCCCACTGTGTTATCTCTGAGTATGAAACTAGGGATCATATAATGACCCAGACACCGGAACTAAATCCCACAACGGCAAATGTTGGAAATTGAATTCAATGAAATATCAGGAATTAAGAATCAAATGAAACAATGAAACCATTGTCGATTGTCCTACCGAGCACCCTCATGCCCTTCAGGAAAGGAAATCTACCTTCTTCAGCTGGTCGGGCTTACATGTAACTCCAGACCCACAGCAATGTGGTTAACTCTCAGTTGCTGTTTGAAATGGCCAAGCCAGACACTCAGTTATATCACTCACTTCAAAGCCTCAAAGAGATGAAACCGCATGGACCTCAGCACTGACTACTTACAGCCCACTGACTGCAGTGGGTCAGGAAGGCCAACACCAACACCTTCTCAAGTACAATGAGGGAAGGGAATTAAATACAGGTCCAGCATCCCATTAATACATAAAAGATGATGATCACACTCAGGGAAGAGAGAACACAGACATAAATAACGTTAAACAGGGACATATACCTTACATGGTCATGATTATCAGTAATATGGGAACAGGAGAAACATAAGTAAGATTTAATTTCATGTTTTATTTACATCCCAGCTGAGCATCAGCAATCTGTTTGTTTGCTTCGTTCTCTCTATCTCTCTCTTTTTCCATCTATTCAACTCAGTCATTCTCCCTTTCATAATAGATGTCGGTGTCACCAACATCAAACACATTATTTCCCAACTGTGTTCAGTTCTGATGTATGGTCATTAGAATCGAATTGCCAATTCTATTTTTCTTTCGAACCGAGGGGGCTGCCAAGTCTGCTCAGTTTGTCTGGCACTTTCTCGTTATTTATTGTTTCTGATCTGTTGTACGATTCTTTGCTTTATCTAACCTTTAATTTTGTTATTACTTGGAATGTCTGCATCACTGACAGGGGCAGCATTTTTTGACCTAACCAAATGTCATTTACTGCGAGGTCATTCTTTCAGGCAGTACAGAACCAAGCACATTGCTGTGGGTCTCACATCAATCTTAAGCCAGACCAGATAGTAACGCAAGATCTATTCACCAAAGGACATCAGTGAAATCGATAAATGTATAGACAAAATGCTGGAGATGTTATGATTGTTATTCGTAAAACTTGCTTTTATTTCCAATTCCTGTCTTGTGTATTTACTTTCTGACATTGTCTGTGGTAGGATGTGGAATAGTACATTTCTGTGTAATAACCTGTGCATCTGAATTACATTTCTTCCGACATTACTGCTCTGAGAGAGTGTTCCTGTCATTAAGTTATTTTAGAGACAGGAACATAGTTGTGATCGAAATATTTGCAACTGAAAGAGTGCTTAAAGGAGAGGTGTAACCATAATGTCTGAATTTTACCAAAGTATAGATCATGATTTATTAAGCGTCAGCATTGAAGTCAAGATGGTGACTGGGCATATAATCGAGCTGGCAGTGGATAGGTTTTGTGATGGACAGAATACTGAGACATAAATGAATTTTATTTATTTAAATTCGGGATTGTGAACATTCTCGTTCTCAGATGTTTGTGAGGGTCGGTGTGTGGGCGGTTCTGAAATTTGTGGGTAATTAATCGAATTTGCATTTGAAACTGAAGACAATAGATTCTGTCTTTGTCAAATATAGATAACAGAAAGAGTAACGAAGTTCGCCATGGTTGAAGAGATTAATAAATGGATAGAGATGAAGAAACTTACCAGGAACACCAACAATAGCGAGGATAGGATAGTAACCCGCCTGGATAATCATCAGTGCACCATATATCCGATATGGTAATGGAAGCCAAGACGCGGAAAAATAGACAAGACCCAAGGATAAACTCCTGTCCATTGTTGCAGCATTCCAGTCTAATGTTCTCAGATTCTGATCCATTAATGGATCATTCCAGACTATTCTCAGATGTTGAAATCTCCTTTTTCTGTCTCTGCAGGTGCTGATCCCTTTGAGCGCTGGAGTTAATGCATCTGCTGCTACAATGGCATAAACCATTGCAAGAGGCCCCTTACTAATAGGAGCCGGAAAACATCCAGTGACATAGCTAGGATCCATGGAGACTGGCATCAATCACAGTCACTGAACAAACAGCTCTATTTAACCCCTTTCAGTATGGTTCCTTCAGTTCACAAAAACTACTGGACTGGATTGAATGTTGGCACTGCCGGCTATTGACCACATTTCCCATCACCCATGGCTCTCGGTGAAGTTAGGAGTGAGGGAGAATGATGCATGTTTCCTTATTGCCGGCTAGATCATTCTGCTGCGTTGTCCATTTGCAATACTGTAACTGGCTGAACCTCGCACCACCACCACCCTCAAAATCCACAATCGGCATGCTGTTACCGTGCAGATCTCTCCTCGACTGGAACACGCACCAGACAATATGTTTACAGTGGATATGTGTGCACTCCAATACGTAGGAAATGTGAATTTGCCTGGGCATTCCTTTAATTAAACTAATAAGGCAATTTTGTATCTTCAACTCTCAATGTGCTTCAGCATTTTTTAAAATATAAACTCATAACCACCTTAACACACTTTATTAAGCACAAGTTTCTGAATTTCTCCTCATGGTAGCATCAGGCCAGGATTTAGTCTGGTGATACCCCTTTGGACTGAATCGCTGATAAGATCATTATTTATAAAGCTGTACACAATACACCTCACAGTATCTCAACAAAACACTATCATTGGGAAAGGTACATTTACTCCAATACTTTAATCATTTTGCATGAAGAGCCACATATCATTTATTTCCTGCTACGTAAACATTCTGTTTATGATTTATGACCAAGCACATCCAGGTCTGTTTCAACAACCGCACTTCCCAACCTCTCACTATTTAATGAACATAAATGTGAATTGTGATATTTGTTGTTCATATCTGAAATATTTTATTTCTTGTGAAGAGCTATTGCCCAAACACTGATCCTTCTGATAACCCAAAGCCTTCACTCCAGATAATTATACTACTCTCTTCATTCTCTCGATTATCCAACTTTTACTACATTCGGTGTATTCCACACCTACCTACTCAAACATTCCCCACTCACCCCTTTTCAGATTCAAATACTTCATTCCCACTGGTTCACAAATGTCGATATCACAACGGACAACCTCCACAAAATCCAGCAGGTTCATCAAAGATCAAGATCATTTCCCCTTCTAGATTGACTCCACCAAAGCATGTCATTATTTTCCAAGTATCTTGTTGTCACATTCCTCACAAAATGTTCCAATGTTTTTCTCACAGCTTACATCAAGCTAGCACTGCTTAGTTTGCTGCTTGGTCTCTCTGTCCTGTTTTAAATATTTTGGTTTACAATGATTTGGAGATACCGGTGTTGGACTGGGGTGTATAAAGTTAAAAATCATACAACACCAAGTTATAGTCCAACAGGTTTAATTGGAAGCACTAGCTTTCGGAGTGACGCTCCTTCATCAGGTGATAGTGGGGGGCTCGATTGTAAAACAGAACTGATAGCAAAAATTTACAGTGTGATGTAACTGAAATTATACATTGGAAAATTGATTCTCTGTTAAGCCTTTTATCTATTATAATACAGTGATAGTTTCACTTTTTTCATGCGTAAATCATTAAACCTTTTTTTAAAGTAGCATTCTCAGGTTAGCTGTTAACAACGGTGATAGCGAGACAATATGTTGAAGGTGTTGTAGGGTTACATTTGACATTGCTCAAAAACTGCATGCATTCATGTAGAACTCTGAGCTTAAAAACTGCACGAATTTATATAAAACTCCGCTATCACACGTTTTAGATGAGAATGCAAAGGCATAGACAGAGAACACAGGGGGCCAACATGTGTTGCTTCAACATATTGTCGAGTTATCACCATCGTTAGCAGCTAATCCGGGAGTACAACTTTTAAAAAAAGGTGTTGTGATATACACATGAATGAATTGAAACTATCACTGTATACTAACAGATGAAAGGTTAAACAGAAAATCAGTTTTTCAATGTATAATTTCAGTAACATCGTACTGTAAATTTTTGCTGTTCATTCTGTGTTACGATCGAGCCCTCCACTGTCACCTGATGAAGGAGCGACGCTCCGAAAGCTAGTGTGCTTCCAATTAAATCTGTTGGACTATAACCTGGTGTTGTGTGATCTTTAACTAGGTTTACAATAGTTGCTTTCCAGTGTGGAGGATCCTTTCCAGAATCTAACCAACTTCGAAGAATGATCAGGAACTCTTTCACTAGCTCTACTTCCACCTCCTCAATACTCAGGGATGTAGCTCATCAGATACAGCATAATGCCAACCTAAAATTCAATGAGATTTTGAAAGACATACCTCTTATTCATTCTAAATTCTTGCTGTTCCTCATTTTCACCAGTCACTCTGTACCCTTGTATTTCTGGAAGTTTCTTACTGTATCTTCCTAGGGAGATGGACACAAGAGATGGATTTAGTCAGCCAGTGAATATATCGGAGGACTACACACCGGTGGTGATGGATATGTTATTCATTCCTGCCTGGAATGTTCCAGAATTAATTCAGTTGAATTCGTGGTGAGCATCAGCACAGTCCTGTCACTGGTGTGAGGCTACACAGTATTCTGAAGGAGCAGACTGGTTTCATACCTGACACATATTCCAGCTTAGACAAATGTCCCGGGAAATCCCAGGAAAGATAGTGCACTGTCCTGCACCACCCTATTGATAGAGCTTCCCTTCTGTGGAGCCCCATCTCCATTTGTTTACCACGGACCCAGACACTTTGTAAATGCAGCGTATAGAGTGGGGTCACCAGACCCAGCAGCTGACAATGCAAACCCGAGATAAGCATCCACAGAAACTCCACTGATTTTTCAATGACAGGAACAAGCCAATTCCCCACACGGAATGTGCATGCACTCAGTATTGAAAACTATTTCTACTCCTGAGTTTCTCTTCCTTGCTGAGAAAGCCGTTGCATCTCTGCACACTTCCACACTAACAGTTTCTCTCTCCAAAGAAGCAGTTGACAATGTAACGTTACCTTTCTCTATATGTCAGCAACTACAAGGGCAGCACCAGTATTGCTAATGGATTTGATCATCACACTCAGAGAAGAGAGATAGAGGAAAACAAACTCACTTTAAACAGGGACAAATCTAAATGGACGCGATATTCAGGAATATGGGAAAACGGGGAAATGTGAGAATATCTTGCCATTTTGTTTTACTTTCAGTTCATCATCAGCAATCCCTTTGCTCACTTTTTATTTCTTTTCCTCTCTTTTTCTGGCCATTTCTCCATCCATTCAGTTTAAACCTCGCCTCCACCTCTTTCTCCAACCCAACCATCCATGATACCGGATAAATAATACTATTGCCCAACTTGCTTTCAGTTGTGGGCTCAAACCGTTATCTGCATTTCTCCTGATAGAGGCTGCCAGACCTGATAGATTCTCCAATACTTTCAGACGCTGGAGAATTTTATCTTCGATCTCTAACACTCACCGTTCCTTGCTTTGTTTCACCTTTAATGCTGTTGTTTCTCGGGATGCCAGCATCACGGGCAAGGGCAGCATTTGTTGTCCATCACTAATTGTCCTTGACTACACGGCCATTTGTCAAGACAAAATGGAACCCCCCATGTTGTTGTGGGTCTGAAGTCATACTGAGTTCAGACTGGGTAATAATGTTAAGTTTATTTAGCAAAGACTATCAGTGAAATAATGAAAATAAATCTTAACAGTTTATGGTTTCCATGAGTGAAATTAGGTTTCATTCCAATTTTTGTCATTCGAATTTAAGCACTGTCATCGGCTGTGGTAGGATTTTAAACACTGTCTTGGAGTCACAGCCCGTGCCTCTGAATTACCCGTCTAGTTACATGATCACTCTGATACAGAGTCTTTATTGCCTAGCCCGTATTCCTTAGTTCCTGCCAGAGAGAGATGGCGGGGAAATCAGTTTAACTACCAACAATCAAAAGGATTTTGGGTAAAAAAAAAGCGAAAGAGAGATTGAGAGACAATTTCATGTATGATCACGGGTTTCAGAATGCTGAAATGAAGACATTTCGACAGAATCCTGCAACATGAGCCAGTATTCCTGGGAATGATAGGTGAAGGGGATAGTGACGTCAATAAAGATGAGGGAGAGTTTTAGGTGAACATTTGTTTTGCAACTTTGTAACTGAGTGAAGGGTCAGCAGAGACTTCGACTCATTGGGCTGAATCTAAAAATAGTTTGTCTCAGTGACATTTTTATTGAGTGTGACAGCGGGATTGTCTGTACCAGACTGGACTAGTTTCATGGTGCTATCTTATCAAACTCAGCTCATTAACTACCCACTCAATCTCATTGTGTTCCTCGCATTCAATGCCACCCCAATTCTACAACCCAACATGGCTGGAGTGACTCATCATCGCACTGATGTCCCTGGCAATTCTATGATTACTGACACGGGTATCATCTTTCAAAGGCCATTGGGCACACTGATGAACTTCCACAGTTTGAAGCCACCCTGCACAGTTGACCCCGAGCATTAGATTAGGGGAACTATCACCACGATTTTTCAACAGGAGCAGAGAGGTCCTAGTGGATGGGCTAGTTTGGGGTGGTCCATTCTCTTCCCAGTGGAGGCCTCATCACCAGCCGCACCGAGCATGGTCTGAGCTCCCCACCCAGTTATGTGCAGTATCTGCTCTGTCTCTCTCTCTCTCTCTCTCTCTCTCTCTCTCTCTCACACACACACACACACACACACTTTGAGTGTGGAAAATTCCAGATAGTGTTCCAAAGAATTCCCATTTTCACGTACAGGAAGTTCCTGTCATTCAACCCCCTGGATTCCTGCAAAAATATGCACTTATTTTATATCCAATCACAATTAGTAATTCTGGCTATTTCACTTTGTCTCACTTTATTGTATTCAGCCAAACACTGCTTCTAAACACTTGTCCTGTTATGAAATACAATTTTGAGCAGAGAACCTTTTTATCCTCCGCTGTTATCTTGACTGTTATCTGAATTGTACCATTTTCCTTGTTATGACAGTTTCGCTTGCCCTTTGCCTCTGTTTCTGTCTGTAAGAGTTACACTGTCTCCCACTCAGTTGGCTGGGCGGCTGGTTTGTGATACAGAGGGAGGCCAACAGCGCAGGTTCAATTCCTCACACTGACAGGGGCTACCATGAAGGGGACGCTCTCTCAACAAAGGGACATCGAGCATGGTCAATCCACTCTAAGCTGCACATCTCTGTACTCTGGGAGGAAACTGGAACATTGGGAATGAACCCACACAGATACGTGCAGAATGTTCAAACTCACCTGAGGTTGGAATTGAACCCAGCTCCATGGTGATGAGCGGCCGTAGTGAGAACTACATATCCATCATACTCCTCAGTTGATTCTGTTAATTAGTTGTAGCTGACTGAAGTAGTCCAACTGACTTGTTCTGATAACTGAACCTGACCCAGTTTTAGACCTTTACCATTGGCCATATCGCCAACCTGGTTACATTTAAAATTTGTTGTGAGCAGTGGAGGAGCGGGACTACAAAAGGAAACAGTGACACCCTCCAACCTCAGTCAGAACCGGATTGAGGAGAAATTCACAAAGTGGGAATTTGTTCAAGTGGGAATTCTCTCACCCAGATGATTTGGAGGGCTGAATCTTTATATTATATCGAGGCTGACTTTGTCTGATTTCCCATAGACAGTTGAAGCAGGGATCATTGTGAAATCAGAGAAAAGTGCAGCTGGGAACACAATGAGATGAACCATGACCTTATTGACTGGTGGAATAATGTCAAAGTGCCGAATGGCCCAGACGTGTCCATTAGCCCTATGTTCTGATGTTCCATTCAGCCCTTCGGTCCTGCTGTGCAGGAGCAGATTGAGGCCACTCCGATGGTTTTGGTGTAGTTTGGCAAATGTATTGGAAAATCCAGGCTAGGTCAGGCAGTGACCTCCCTCCCCCAATCCCTCTTTTCAGGCTTCTCCTCTCAGTCACTTCTGCTCCTGATGTAGGTCATGTTACAGGCCCAGATTCGCTTTGAGTACTGCCCCCATTACCCACACAAGGTCATTTCAGACAAATCCTCTGCTGTGTCTGAATGCAAAATTTTACATCATGACTTCCAGGAAAATAATCAATTATTTTCCAAAAACATAAATAAGAACTTAAGTAATTGGAAGCTGCTCTGTCATTCAATACGAACGTGCCTGATCTACTCCGCGGCTCCACTCCACTTTCCTGCTAACCCATTGCATCCCTCGACTCGCTGAAATGTCACAAATAAGTACACCCATCTGTAAATACAATCAGTGAGCCAACCTCCACAACTCTCGGGGTTAGGAAATTCCAGCCATTCACTACCTTCTGAAAGATGATATTTCTTTACATCTCAGTTTGAAGTCGATATTCCTTATTCTGTATCTACATCTCTGTCTTCTAGAATCTGCCCTGGTGTGGAATCACATTCTCAACACCGACCTTGTCAAGCCCCCTCTGTATCTTGTCCGTTTCAGTAATGGCACCCTCATTCATTAAAACCACAATGAATAATTCAATCCTTTCATTCCAGAAACCAGTCTAATGAACCAATATTTCTGCATCAATATGCTGACGTTACGTTTCAGACACAGAAACAAGCCACTCCATTGTACTGCTCCTTTTTTTGGGAGTCCTCTTCATTTAATAACAGCCGGCCTTTTGGTTGTCAGTGTCATCCTCAAACTCGGATGTATATTGCCCTCGGCTCCCAACTTCAGGAGCTGAGTGCAGCTCTTGTAAGCAGCTCTTGCCATTGGACTGATATTTGTGGTACTCCAGTAGATTCATTTTTTCATAAAGATCGATGAATCCTGACTCTCTGATTTCTAAATGTTTACCACGTGTCATCCCATGTTAATGCATTATCTATCATACTATGAGATTCTGTCTTGTGTAAGAACCTATATTTTGTGATACCTTTTGGAAAATCTCTGGAAAGCCTCGTGTCTACCAGTCTCCCTTTATCAAGGCCACTTGTTACATTCTCAGGGATCTCCAGAAAAACTTTGCATGATTTTACAGGTAAAGTGTAGTTCGCCTTTAACAAGACCATGCTGACTCTGTGTGATGCTTTTCTAAATGCTCTGCAGTCCCTTTATTAATAACAGACTCTCACAGAACCATGGTTAGGCCAAGTGGTTCCTGCTTTCAGACTCACTCGTTTCTTGAAAACAGGCGCTACATTGGCGGTTCTCCAGTTTCACTGGAACACTCCTTTAATCCAGAGAGTTACGGAGTATTTCTCACAGAGCCACCAGCCACTCGGTGACCACTTCTTTTAAAACCAGCTATGAATTTTGATGAACTATTTACTCTTGGTCTAATCTGTTTGAGTATTGCCTTGCTCCTTCTGTTAGAAACAGTTCTAGATCTTCCCTCCGATTACCATTTTGCTTATACCATTGAAATATTTACAGCACCTTCCCCTGTGAGGAACGATGTAAAATACTGGTGTAAATTATCTGTCTGTTCCCTGTATCCAGTTCCCCAGTCACACCCTCCAAATATCCTCAATATACTTTCCTGACTTCCTTTTTACCAAAGATCACACACACACCTCTTTAACTCTTTTTACATACATGGGAAACTTCGTGCTGCTTGTTTTTATATTTCTTGCCAAATTACCTACATCACATCTTTTCTTCCCTTTCCTTCGCTTTCTATATTCACATACAAACACAGTCTTTGGTCCAATTTGTCCATGCCGGCCAGGTTTTCCAAATTAAACTCTTCCCATCTTTTTGCATTTGGCCCATATGCCTCTAAACGGTCTTCATTCACATGTTTGTCCAAATGTCTTTTAAATGTTGGAGCTGTACCTGCATCTGCCAGTCTTCCTCTGGCAGCTCATTCCATAAACACATCACCCTCTGTGCAAAAAACAGTTCCCTCTTCCTCCCTTTTAAATCTTCCCTCTTCCAGCATAAACCTATGGCTCTACGATTTAATTTTCCTATCCTGTGGAAAAGACCTCGGCTTTTCACCCTGCCCAATCCTCCCCTGATTCTGTAAATTACTATAATGTTACCCCTCAAGTTCCTACACTTCATTTGAGACTAACATCAAGAACAAACATTTAAAGATAAGCACTGCAAGTTTGAAACAATGTTAGAAGTGACGGGTAAACAACACTCAGCCCAAACTTCACACTGTTATTGGTTTTCTTCTTTACGTTACAATACTAAGGCAGCATGAAAATCTTACTCGTGCCAATGAGCCGAATTCCTTTTTCTGACAGTGGTGATCTCTACAGTGAAAATGTATCTCTGACCAGATCTATATAATACCACATGTTCAACATTCTCCCTCCTGGCATCCGTATGACCTTATTTGGGTGTGTCTCCTTTATCTTGCATTCAAAAGAGAGAACCCCTTTCTCCCATTCACGTCTTAGTTTAAACTCATTTGACACCATCTTCTCGTTCACCTCGTTAAAAGTCTGTTTATCTGTTGGCACACCCTCTTTTCCCTGTCACATACCCCCACCTCTGTCAAGGAACTAAAATGCCCACTTTCCAATCCTTTTCAGTTCTGAAGAAGTGTCACACTGGACTTGAAACGCTAACTCTGTTTCTCTGTCTCTGCAGATGCTGCCAGACCTGCTAAGTTTCTCCAGAAATGAATATGCACAGCACAAATTTTCAATTAAGCAAACAACTATAAATACTAGAAATAAAAATGCACAAATTGCTGTAGAAACTGAGAGCTTTGTCGAAGAGTCACTGGACTCGAAAGATGAACTCAGCTTTCATTTCACAAGATGCATCCAGAACTGCTTAGTTTCTTCAGCAATTTCTGTTTCTGAACATTTTCCAAAGATGTGTGTTAAATCTGCTCAAAAGCCCTGTCCAACACAGAGCGCTGTACATTTGGAAGTGAACAAAAACGCAAAGTGCACAAGTTCATTGGCTCTGAAACGACATAAGGCTGGCATCACTGACACAGCAGAGGTCTTAGTCATGGTCAGGGAGAAAAACAGCGGAGAAAATATTCATTTCAAACACAGAAGTTATTATGACTGGACAGACAATGATTCTATTAATATGTTAAAGTATCTGAGTAATGTCACAAATTAGAGGCATGACATCAGGGAGAGACCCTCAGCACAATGAGATTATGAAACTGGATGTGTTTGCACATCAGAAACCAGGTAGGGTCACTGAGTACAGGGCTGATAGATGAACGGGTCTAAGTGTGAATTGTTTGGGTGGGAAAGTCAGGAAAACAGATTTGCAGATATTGCAGCTCACACTTGATATCATGTGATACTGTAGATCACAGCATCAGCCACAGCAGAATTGCATTCAATCACAATCCATAACTTTTCTCCCAGGATAATCCATCACTCTACCATTATCATCACGCCGAGTGATGGTTCAGTGCCGAGTTTGTGTGAACATGCCAGAGTCAGAACCATGTGTATCGAAACCTGATGATAACCCACTAATGCTACCGCACTTGACTGGTTACATTCCAAACAGCAGAACAACCGTCTGGTGGAGAGTGGGAAATAATTCCAAGGCAAACAGACAAGATCGAAACTCTGCAGTCAAGCCACGTCCAGTCATCGTTGATAGACTAATAAACAACTTACAGGAGGAGAGGACTCCACAAATATCCCCAGCCCTGTACATCAGTGTAAAAGACAATGATGAAGTATCTGCACCATCCTCAGCCAGAAATGTTGACTCGATAATCCACCTCACCCTCCTCATGATGCTCACAGAATCACAGATGGCAGTCTTCAACCAATTCGATTCGCTGCACGTTAAATGAAGAAACAGCTGATCACAGTAGATATGACAATGGCAATGGACCCGGACACCATTCCTGCAATAGGAATGAAGATTGTGCTGCACACCAAGCTGTGTCACTGGGGAAACTGTTTCAATCCAGCACCAACTCTGACATCTGCCTGGCCAAGTGGGAAGTTCCTCAACAATATCCAGTCCCATGTCAAGGGAATGACTGCAGTCTGACCATTTACCACCCCCTCAATCCCGTCGCGATAGGTAATAGGCATTGGTGGGAGTTATTTTTGACAGAGCTGTCAAGCAGCACAGAAATAATGTGCTCAGTGTGGTTTCCGACAGGTCTACATGTGGAGATGGTGCTGTTGTGGAAATGTCACTGGATTACTGATCCAGACCGGGATAATGCTCTGGCAGCTGATGGAAGTTGAAAACAATTAACAAAATATCGAGACATAAAATCTGGTGCCAGTAATATTGGCCTTCAATCGAATGTCCATTGTGAACATCTGTCCCTTTCCTAGTGTACTTTCAGGAAGTGAATCTCGCGTGCTTCCTGGTCTGGCCTACGAGTGTGTCCAGACACACAGACATGTGATAAACTCTATAATGGTCTCTGAAACGGCCAGGCAATTTGGTACAATTGTACCAAATTGTTCTGCTTTCTTAAAGGATAAAAACAAAGAGAACACCGGCAATGAGCTTTGGAAAAGGGAACCGGAAACACAGTCCTTTCAGCCAGACAGATGCTGCCTTCCTAATGTTTAAGAGCTTGCAACAACAATTACAGAGCTTTCCCACAACTTGCACAGAAACATCAGGAAGGGAGCAGGGCATGAGATACTTTTAGCTTTCCCTGTTCTAGCTCACGGAGACAAGTTCATTTTTATAACCCTAGTTAATATATTCTTCAGAAGCTCATCAATTCATACAATCGTCCAACCCATACAATCACAGAAGCACTGGCTCTGTACTGTCATAAATACAGCACGATCTACATTAGTCCCACTTTCCTATACGAGGCCATTGGCATGTATGTTATGGCAATTCAAGGGCACGACCATGTATTTATTAACGGTTGTGAGGTTACATGTGCCAACTGCCCTCTCAGGAAGTGAATTCCTGACCCCAACAGCCTCTGGATGAAACACAATCCTCAAATCCTCACTAAACAGCAAACCCTTCACTTTAAAATGGCACTCCCTTGTTCTTAGCCCTTTGACTGAAAGGAACAACTGTTGTCTATCCATGCTGTCCATGCCCCTGGTAATCTTATTCTTCTGAAGCACGTCCCTCTCATCCTTCTCTGCTTCAAAGTAAACATCCCGAGGTGATTTACTCCATCCAAGGGAACATCCTGGTGAATCTCCACTGCACCCTCTCCAGTGCAATCACATACTTCCTGTAGTGTGGCTCCCAGAACTGTACATAGTATTCCATTTGCCTTAACCAAAGTTCCACAAAGCTCTTACAATCTGTGCCCCCATGAATAAAGGCTATGTTTATGGTCGCTATGCTTTTTCAACTTGTGCATTAATCTGCGTAATCACATTCAGGGATATGTGGAGAAACACCCTCTGAGCTTCCTCGTATGCTGCTATTCATTGAGTCCTCCCCTGTCTGGTTCCTTCTTCCAAAGTACATCACCGCATATTTATCAGGGTTACATTCCATTGGCCATTGATCCACCCATTCGATCATTCCATCTGTATCTTCCTGTAATATGAGGCCTTCCTCCTCACTGCCAATCAACCAGCTAAACTTTGTGTCAAACGCAAACTGATTTATCACACTCACCCCAATCCCCTCCTTATTCATAGCTGCATCATTTGTGAATACTACAAATAATAACGCTAAAATCGCACAATACCAGGTTATAATCCAACAGTTTTATTCAGACGCACTAGCTTTCGCAGCGCTGCTTCTTCATCACGTGATGATGCTCATCGAAAGGTCGCACCTCCAAATAAACTGGTGGGCTATCACCTAGTGTTCTGTAATTTTTAAACTTTGCCGAAGCCAGTCCAACAGTGGCATCCCCGAATCACAAATAATATGGGCTACAGCACGGATCCCTGTGGTACACGATTGGATACTGGTCTCCAGTCAAACAAACAGACTTCTACCAGCAGACCTTCTGTCTCCTACCACTAAGTTGATTTGGATGCAACTTGGCAAGTCACCATTGAGTCCAACCTATTCCCTGGTTATTCTGTTCCACTTAACGTACCAGTAGAATATCTGGGGATTCTCCCTAATCTTGCCCTGCCAGCAGGTTTCCATGTCGCTGTGTTAGTCAGTCCCCTTCAAATGAAGAATTGCCTTTCTTATTGTCTGAAATGGTCTATCCTTTACCTGCCATTATTTGGATTAAGTGTAGAGCAGACAGCGAGAGAAAAATCCTTTTTTTCCACCTTGTCATATGTTTAGTGCCTTTTTCTAAATTTCACTATGATCACCACTCATTCTTTGAAACTCTAAGGAACACAGGCCGAGTTTCCACATCAGGCAATCTCACCATCTGAGGGATTAATCTGGAGAATGTCCATTGCACATCCTCCGTGGTCAGTATATCCTTTCTCAGATTGGGTCACCAACACTGGACTCAATACTCTATGTACAGTTTAATTAGCAAGCTGTGAAACTGCTTCAGCATGACATTCCGACAATGTTCTGATTCTCTTAAATGAAGGCGAACCTGACTTTAACTTTCCACTTCTAAATATTCCTCCAATTACCATTCACATTACTTTATTTATGAATTCATTGCCTGAGTTCGGATAAAAAGTCTTCTGAAAATCGAAATATACCATTTCTATGTTGCAATAAACAAGTTCAAATCATTCTGAAGTTTTTCAAATATGCAGATTCTGTCAGACTCTGTCAGTGCATCCTGATTCTCTTCAATGTTGCCTTTAATTTCGAAATATCCAATATCAGATCCTATATCATAAATTCTATCAGTTTACCTACAGATGTCAAGTTAATTGGTCTGCAGTTCTCTACACTATCTCAACTTCCCTTTGCAGATGCTTGATCCCTTCCATTCACCTACAACGCTTGGAACACATTTACTAACTTCCAGTCTTTGCAGAATGTACAGGAAAATAAAATAGTCATCGATACCACAATTAATGCGTCTATTGATGAGTTATATCTAATATTTTGATACGAAGTACAACTGACTCATCAGACTTAGCAATGCTCAATCCAGCTACAATATTACTATGCTAACCTTCAACTACTACCTTGTTATTGATATGAATTGACTTTCTGTCTTTAGTTCCACAGGTTCCATGTGATCACTTGGTATTTCTCAGAGATTTTCTGGATCTTCCACCGTGATGACAGATGCAAAGTAACTGGTTGCTTTCTTGGCCATTTCCCTGTTCTCCACAATAACCTCTCCTCTCCCAATTATAAAATTCCACATTTGACCCTGCTTTTATTTTGTTTTCTTTGCAATACAGATGGTAGATTTATGCAGTCTTTGTGTTCTTTTTTCACAGAATCATTTAAAGCCCACAGTGTGGAAAAGGACTTGGACCCAAAAGGTCCACCCCGCCTCTCCAAAGAGTAACCACTCAGACCCATTCGCCTCTGATTCTACACTTTGCGACGTATGCACCTAATCTACACATCCCTGAACACTTTTGGAAAATAAGCATTTCCAATTCTGCTAACCTGTAAATCTTTGCACTGTGGGAGGAAACCGGAGCACCCGAAGGAAACTCACGCAGACACGGGAAGAATATGCAAACTCCACACAAACAAATTTCTGAGAATTCTCCGGTTTCCACAATGTCTAGAATTCCTCTGAACTCACTTCCTATGATTAATATAATCTTTAATTTATTATGTTGACCTTCATTAAGTCACTTGCCCTTTCTTCGGTGAGTCTACCTTAAAAAAAAAGACATATTTTTCAGGCATTGCATTATTTCTGCAGATCTCCTGGTCCTGATCAGGTGTATCCAAGAACACAGCAAGAGGCAGAGAAGATATTGCACGGGTACTGGCTGATCTTTTTGCATCATCTCTGTCCACGGGGGAGGTCCCAGAAGACTGGAGGGTAGTGAATATTGTGCCCTTGTTCAAGTAGTGTTTTTGAAGAAGAACCTGTGAACCAAAGACCAGTTAGCTTAACAACTGTGACATGTAAGTTCCTTGAGAAAGTTCTGAGAGACAACATATGCATGCATTTGAAAAGACACAGTTTCATAAGGAGCGGTCAGCACTGCTTTGTGCATAGGATATCATGGCACACAATTCTTTAGCGTTCTTTTAAGGAAGTGACCTGGAATGTTGATGAGAGTACGGTGGTAGACGTAGTCTATCTAGGTTTCAGAAAGGCCTTTGATAATGTTCCACATGATAGGCTGCTCTGAAAGGTTCGATAGCATGGAATCCAGGGGACTCTGGCAAATTGGATACTCAATTTCCTTGATGGGAGAAAGCAGAGGCTAATACTGGAAGGATGCTTATTAGACTGGAGGCCTGTGACTAGTGAAGTGTCTCAGGGGCGGTGCTGGGACTATTACTTTTTGTTATCTATATCAATGATTTGGATGAGAATGTAGAAGGCATGATTAGTAATTAGGCTGATGTCAATAAAATAGGCATAACTGTGAACATTGAGAAAGATTATCAGAAATTGCAGCAGGACATTTTTTTCAGCTGGGGAAGTGGGCCAAGAAATGACAAATGGAGATTAATATAGATATGTGTGGGTTGTTGCATTTTGGAAAGTCAAATCCAGGTCGGAGTTTCGTGGTGAATGTTAGACCCTGAAGGAGTGTAGTTTTACAGAAGGACCTTGCATCTCAGGTCTGTGGTTCTCTGAAAGTAGTTCCATGTAGACACGGCAGTGAAAAAGGCTTTTTGCACACTGGCCTTCATCAGTCAGGACATTGAGTATAGAAGTTGGCGAGTTATGTTGCAGTTGGACAGGACGCTGGTGAGGCATGCACATGGAGTATTGTGTTCGGTTTTGTTCACTTTGCCATAGGAAGGATGTGATTAAACTGGAAAGAGGACTGAAGAAATGTACACGGATGTTGCCAGTACTCGACGGTCTGAGTTGTAGGGAGAGTTTGAACCGGCCAGAACATTTTCCTTTGCGTGTAAGAAACTGAGGGGGAATCGTATAGAATTGTATAAGAACATGAGATGCGTGGATAAGGTGAATGCACTCATTCTTTTTTTCCAGTTTTGGGAATCAAGGACGAGAGGACATCAGGTTAGAGGTGAAAGAACAAAACGGATCCTGAGCACCAACGTTTTTTATGCAGAGGTTGGTGCACGTATGGAATTAGAAGACAGCGGTTTGGTTGAGGCACGTACATTAACAATGTTCAAAAGGCTTTCAGACAAATACGCGGATATGAAAGATTTAGAAGAATAAGGGGCAAGGGCAGGGAAATGGAATGAGCAGGATGGACATTTTGGTTGGCACGGACCACTTTGGTCCCAAGGGCCAGTATCCAAGCTGCAGGGCTCCATGGTTCTATGACTCTAACAACCATTGCGTGTCTACCACTTCATGCTCAAACATTCTACTTTGCATGCTGGTGCCGTGTAGAATACAACATTTTAACGTCTCTCGTCCTCAGAGCAAGGATAATAATGAGTCCTTCTGACCACACAACAACAAATCCAAAATAACCTACTCTCTTGTTTGAGTCCCAACATATTCTTCAACCAACCTGTTATACGCTTATGGAATTTATTTTTCACAACATTAGCACTCACTTAGTTAATGCAGGTTAGATGCAATTTGAGATCATGCAGTAATACTGCAGCACCTACAATATTTGCATCTCTAATTTTCAGAGCATATAATGCACAGAATTTGCACAAGACCATTGGTTTAGGTGCATAATACACCAATGCTTGCTTCTCCTTCCTATTTGTAAGATCGACCCAAACGGATTCTGTGAAATCTGAGGGACAGGGTCAGTGGCGTTATTAGTGATAGACTTGGACAAGACATTCGGGGAGGGTCACCTCGACACTGACATGATCTGAAGAAATGACCAGCATCACAGGACAAGAATCAATATCCTCCCCACTCTGTCAGGTTAACTGTTACCGTACTCTCTCTGCTCCCTCACTCTCACTACCTGTTATAGCACCTACCCTCTAACAAGGCTCACACTCTATCTCCAAATAAGGCTCACGCACTCACACTCTCACTATTGAATTCAGCACCTTCTGCACCTCACCCCCGCACCCCGTGGGCTCTCTCTCCCTTCACTAAACTCCCAACACTAATAACCCTGCATAGATACAACACTGTGGACTGACTCCCTCTGGACACCTCACCATTCCCACTCCCCCTCCACCTACACCAGCACTAACAGCAGGGCTACTCACTCCCACCATCACTCCCTTCCCCCTCCTTTCTCCCATTCCAGGAGAAACGGACTGTAATAGGAGAGAAAGGGCCAAGCCAGATGGTGGAGAGCCCGATATCTGATCCCTCCTCTATCCCTCCTCTATTCCCCCCCCCCGCCATGTGGGAAGGGCCCTGGTATGAGCTGGAAAGGACCGGGACGTGTCGTCTGGAGAATCCGCGACATCCATGTCCCTCCAAATGAGTAAAAAAACAATGTTCAGTGAAGGGCAATTCGCACTTTAACCATTCTGTCTGTTCTCACAATTTTCTCCCTCCCAAAACAACAAATATCTCATTGCAGAGAGATGCAGACACAAAAACATTCAGAGACACATGTGAACACGCTAATATACTGACACTCACAGTACGTACACGGAGATAGAACCGCACACAAGTAGTGGCATACGGAGACATAGACAGTCGCACACAAATACACACAAGCACAAGTAAAACGCAGAGGCTAATACACAGATAAACCGATGTCAGCACATAAATACACAAATACACAAACACATGAACAAACACACACAAGTGCACATCCAGACCCACAGAGACACAGACACGAGTGCTTATTAGACAGAGATAAATAGGTTTTTGTTGAATAAGCCTGTCATGAGTTACAGAGAGTAGTCAGGAGAATTATGTTGAGAAATCTCTAAGTCAGTATTAAATGGCATTCAGAGTCGATTGCCCGAATGGCCTAATTCTGCGTTTTTAATACTCGTGTGGTGTCATGCTATCAGTTATTCTCTTCCTGGGACTGGAACAGAGAATGAGTTTCATGCATATTTGATTGAAAAGAATCAGTGGTCCTATTGGACAGGTTTAGACGGTTGAATGGTTTATTCTATGCCTAATTATTCTGGCCTTGTGTTTTAAAAGAGGTGGCGATTTCATATTAGGTTAACACAGTTTAATATAACGTGTCCCACACTGTAATAAGGTCGCCCCTTTCACTTTAGTGTTGTACTATCTGTCGGGTCCTCATCCTCGGGGAACAGTGAAGACTCGGTTTTTGAAGATATTCAAGGTGAATGCGACTGAACTTTGCTGGACTGGAGAGTCAATATTTATTGAGAACAGACAGGAGACGGATGGTCAAACACAAACGGATCAGCCATGAGCATTCTGACTGGTGGTGCCGAATGACCAACTGCTGTCCCTACCTCACGTGTTCTTCTCTCAATCCGCCCTCGAGGCTGTCACAGTGATATAGTGATGCCCCTAGCCCATGTGTCGTTCCCTCAATCCACCCGCGATGCTGTTACAGGGATATACTGCTGCCATTACCCCATGTATTGTGCCATCCATCCACCCCTCGAAGCTGTGACAGAAATAGGGGGCCTTCTCATTCAGACAGTCATTATCGTTACCATGAGACTGGA
This sequence comes from Hemiscyllium ocellatum, assembly GCF_020745735.1. Lineage (NCBI taxonomy): Eukaryota > Metazoa > Chordata > Chondrichthyes > Orectolobiformes > Hemiscylliidae > Hemiscyllium > Hemiscyllium ocellatum. The sequence continues at coordinate 220,291 of NW_026869076.1, read as the reverse complement.
GGAGACCATTCTGCCTATTTAACGAGTTACAGAGGAAAATACAACTAAAATTTTAGCTCATTGAGTACATTTTACTGCACAGGAGGCCATTTAAACTGCGTGAGATACTACACAGGAAGCCGTTCCTAACAGGAAATAGAGAGTAGAGGTAAATGCTTATTTTCACATTACAAAGCTGTCACTGGTGGAGTGCCTCAGAGATCACTGTGGGATAATCAACTATCAATATCTCTATCAAAGATTTGGAGGAAGGGGCTGAATATATCAAAGCCCAATTAGCTCAAACATCAAGCTGGTCATCCAGTATGTCAGCAAATAGAGGTCGTGTGTGATCAATGTGATATAGGCAAAGGGAGGTTCGCGAGCAAACCTTATCCAGATATAGCATAATGTGAGTTGTCTATTTTGGATGGATTTATAAAACAATGATAAACAATTTAAGTGGAGAGAGATTGCAGAACTCTGTGATGCAGATGGTATTCATGATCCTGGTACATGAATCATATGTCGTTAATCTGCACTTGCAGTAAGTGATTTGAAGGCTAAGTGGGATGATTGTGTTTCTGGCAAAATGTACCAGGTTTAATCAGGAATGTTTTACTGCATCTGTACCAGTAAAAGTGAGGAGTGCAGATGCTGGAGATCAGAGTCGAACAGTTTGAGGCTTGAAAAGCGCAACCTATCAGGCAGCATCCGAGGAGCGGGAGAATTGGCGTCACGGGTATAAGTACTTCATCAGGAATATGCCCGAAACATCAAGTCTCCTGTTCGTTGGGTGTGGCTGACCTGTTGTGGTTTTTCAGTTTCACAGTTTACGAGTCTACATCTGTAGAGGGCATTGTTAATACCACATTTGGCACATTATGTGCAGTTTTGATCCCGTAACCTAAAAAAAAAGTTATAGAAGCTTATCAAGAATGTTTTGTTCACACCTTCCTGGAATGAAGGTCTTTTGTTCTGAAACATTCTCAGTTTTGGACTTAGATGAGAAATCCTTTTGAAGCATATACAATTTTGAGAATAGTCAGCTGGATGCATATTTTCTCTTCTCAGGGAGACAAAAACTATGGAATACATTTTAAGAATAAAATGTATTATTTTAGCACAGATAATATAAAGACATCAAACGATTTTTAAAAAGTAAGCATATGCATACCAATGATCGCTGTGATCAAGTCCAGTTAGGGAAGGGATCTTGTTGGACCAGTGCAGTGATCAAGTGGATTTAGTGCAGGGATCGGTACAATGACTGGAGAGATCGAGCTCAATTATCACTGAGATCAAGTAGAGCGAGTGAAGGGATCCAGTAGGACCAGCGCAGTGATCCAGTGGATTTAGCGCAGGGATTCAGTAGGATGACTGGAGGTATCAAGTTCAACGATCACTGGGATCAAGTTCAGCGAGGGAAGGAATCCAGCTGGACCGGTGCAGTGATCAAGTGGATCTAGCAATGGGATCCAGTATGATGACTGGAGGGATCTAGTTCAATGATCACTGGGATGAAGTCCAGCTTCCTCATTTCCTCTCCCCCCAACTTATCTCACCCCACCCAATCTTTATAATCTGGCATTTCCATGACTGATGCGCCTAGCCTGCCCATCCCTGGACATTATAGATAATTTAGCGTGGCCAATCCACCGAACCTGCGCGTCTTGGGACTGTGGGAGGAAATTGGAGACTGTAATTGAACACGAATCTCTGGTACTGTGAGGCAGCAGTGCTAATCACTGAGCTACCCAGTGTGGGCAACACAACTTGCCTGCATATTTCAGCGCTTGAAAAGTGACATTTGAGCAGGAAGATTCCATAAGACCCAGACCTGTCATTGAGCGACAAGAGGAGGGCATTGAGATCTTGAACGGCTTGGTCAGGAACAGGAGCAGGCCATGCACGCCATTGAGACTATAATGTAGAAACACCAAGAGGACATTCAGCCCCGCGAGTGTATAAAGCAGGAACAGAATGTGCCCAATCAGCTACTCATGTCTCTTACACAGCAATTAGCACAGATCTTTTACAGCCTTGTGCCTGTTACACAGGAATTGTGAAAGGGAACGTGAGTTTATAGAAAGCAAAAAAATTATAATAACCAAATTCATTAGGGAATGAAAAGTTGTGAGAAATCTATTGGTATTGAAGACAAATTGTTAGAGTCCATTATGAAGGAATTAATAACAAGAAATTTTCAAAGTCAAGCCAGAATCCAGCACAGTCAACATAGTTTTATGAAGAATAAATCATGTTTGAATGATTTGACTAGCTTTCTTAAAAATGTGACAAACAAAGAACAAAGAAAATTTACAACCCAGGAACAGGCCCTTCGGCCTTCCAAGCCTGAACCAATCCAAATGTACTGTGTAAACCTATCGGTCAATTCCTAAGCTTCTGTATCCCTCTGCTCCCCACCTACTTATGCATCTGTCCAGATGCATCTTAAATGAATCTACCGTGCCTGCCTTTACCACCTCTGCTGGTAACGCCCACCACCCGTAGCGTGTATTCCCCTCCAACTTTCCAACTCTCACCATGAAAGCTTGACCTGTCGTTATTGAATCCTTCGCCCTGGGAAAAAGAACTTGTCTCTATCCACCCAGTCTATACCCTTCATGAGTTTGTAAACCTTAATTATGTCACCCCTCAATCTCCTTTTTTCTAATGAAAATAAACCTAACCTACTCAACCTTTCTTCATAGCTAGCACCTTCCATACCAGGCAACGTCCTCGATAACCGTCTCTACACCCTCTCCAAATCGTCCTCATCCTTTTGCTAATGTATCGACCAGAACTGTACACAGTATTCTAAATGCAGCTGAACCAATGTCATATACAATGTTAACATGACTTGTCAGCTCTTATACTCAATACCCTGTCCAATGAAGGCCAGTGTACTATATGCCTTCTTGACCACTGTATCCACCTGTGCAGCAACCTTCAGGGTACAATGACCTGCACTCCCAGATCTCTCTGCCCACCAACTTTTCTCAAGGGTCTTCTGTTCATTGTATAATTCGCTCTCGAATTAGTCTTGCCTACATGCATCACCTCATATTTGTGTTGAACGCCATCTGCCAATTTTCTGCCTAACTCTCCAGTCTATCTATATCCTCCTATATTCTCTGACAGTCCCTTATGCTTTCTGCTACTCCACCAATCTTCGTATCATCTGCAAACTTGCTGATCATACCAACAGTGCCCTCTTCCAGATCATTTATATATATATTACAAACAGCAGTGGCCCCAATACTGACCCCTGTGGCACACCACTGGTCACCTTTCTCCATGTCGAGAAACTCACTTCAACTACTGCTCTGTCTCCTGTTTCGCAACTAGTTCTTTATCCACCTGGCTAGAACACCCTGCACATCATATGACTACAATTTCTCCATTAGTCGACCACGGGGAACCTTATCAAATACCTTGCTAAAGTCCATATGTATGACATCAACAACCCTTCCTTCCTCTATCAACTTGGTCACTTCCTCGAAGAACTCTATTAAGTTGATAAGGCACGATCTCTCCTGCACAAAGTCATGTTGCCTATCACTGATATGCCCATTCTAAACATGAATGGCTCCTATTCCTCAGTACCTTCTCTAGCAACTTTTCCACCACTGATATCAAGTTCAATGGTCTGTAGTTACCCGGAATATCCTTTGTACCCTTCTTGTACAGGGGGACAACATGAGCAACCCTCCAGTACTCCGGCACCATACATATATTTAAGGATGCCACAAAGATATCTGTCAGGGCCTCAGCTGTTTCCTCTCTCACCTCCCTCAGCAACCTGGCAGAGATCCCATCCGGTCCTGGGGATTTGTCCACCTTAATAACCTCTAGCATACCCAACACATCTGCCTTACTTATGTCAATATGATGCAGACTAATCAAATTTCTATCTCTAATCTCAACATTCGTCATGTTCCTCTCCTCAGTGAGCACTGATGCAAAGTAATCATTCAGAATCTCACCAATTCTTTCAGGTTCGACACACAGTCTTCCTTCATTATCTTTTAGTGGACCAATTATTTCTCTACCTACCCTCTTGCTTCTTATATAAGAGTAAGATGCTTTGGGATTCTCCTTAATTCTGCTCTGTAAAGCTATGTCATGACAGCTTTTAGCCCGCTTGATTCCTCGTTTAAGAGATGGGTAATGGGGCTCATCTGGATGTATTATGTCTTGATTTCCAGACAGCAGTGCGTAATGTGCCTCACAATAGATTAATTTGCAAGACAAGACCACATGGGGAAAGGAAAGATTTGTTTACGAAGAGAGATAATGGGATAAGCAATAAATAAGTACGATATGGAGCCACTGGTTTTGGACTGGGTCGGACAATGTCAAAATTCACACGACAGTCGGTTAGAGTTCAACGGGTTTATTTAAAAACACAAGCTTCCATTGCGCTGCTTCTTCATTAAGTGTTAGAAAGAGAGAAAGACCTTAGACCCAGAAGTTATAAGGAAAAGATCAAAGGATTGTACAACTCATGCACATGAATGGTACACACCTAAGATGGCTCTTAAATCCTTAATCATTTAGAATCGAGGTGTAGGTTTTGATTGATTGATATGCAAATCGCAGACATTATCGATGTAAAGGAGGTGACACCTCCGATCAGGCAATGCATTTCAGTGGTGAGGTCTTGTTTGGAGTTTGTCTGTGTCTTCATCTGGAGTCAGACTGGGTTTGTTCCGAGTTCAGGAGTTTATAAAATGTTACATTGACTGACTGTCTCCAAATTATATGTTTTTGGAACAAAATGAAGCGTCTCTGCAAATACAAATGCAAATTCACGCCGCAGATTTGTACGTGCATATGTGTGTGTGCGTGCACGTGTGTGTGAGTCGGTGTGCCTGTGTGAGGGGGAGAGAGAGAAGGTGTGTAAGTGAGAGAGACTGAGGGGGAGTGTGTGTGTGAGTGCGGGATGAATATATAGTGCGTATGGGTGTGCATGCTTGTGACAGAGCAGAGTGTGCATGTGCGCATGTGAGACAGGGGGAGTGTGAGTGTGTGTGTGTGTGCGTGTGTGTGTGTGTGCGGAGTTTATGTAACGGGGAGAGTGAGTGTGTGTGTTTGTCCAGGCGAAAACACAAACAGATACCGCAGATCCCTTTCCCCACAGCCACTCACTCCACGGTTTCAGAGCTTCCCCTCTCTGCAGCCTCTGCTCCATTTGTTGTGCATGTTACAGACCCATATGCTATAACTACAGTCCCCATGCTCCATCCCGAGTTGGGTCACCAAACCCTCAAGTCTCCCAGAATGTCTGAGGCAGCTCACAGCACAACTGCCAGCAAACCATCCCCAGCACCTTCACTAACTTTCAATAACAATAGTCAGTCAGAAGCCCCTCAGCTACAAGCCTTATGGACAGACCAGACCACTCAAACTATTTTAAAAAGGCAGCCGAGACCCTAACTTTTCCTTATTTTAACTGTAGGTGTGAACTGTGCGTTCCCCAAATGTTGCAACTGGTCAACCTACTCAACATTAAGTAATATGTAATCCATTCAAACACTCCAATTAAAACACAATCAAACAGATGAACAATATGAGATAGCTTCTCAATTGGAGCACTTATGCAAACAATAGATACAGTGCCTTCTACTAATTAACTGTGCTAATACAGGAACATCCCACAAACATGTTCCTTGACAGAAAAGTACATTCAAACACAGAATCTTAGGTGCAGTTCTCCAATCCAGGAAGAAGCAACTTCAAGAGAGTTTTCAGAGAGAGGAGCAGCCCGGGATCATGTATTGAAGTTTCCAACCCGCCTGGGACACCGAGCAGCTTCTGAATGCTGCAGCTAAAATCAACTGAGAAGATCTGGTCTGGGAGAGCTGGCCACTGCCCTACAATTGTTGCCACTGTTTTAATAAAACCTAAAGGCCTCGTAAGTTAGTTACTTCAGCCGTTTTCAGTAGGCAGTTCGGCATCTCTGCCTTTAAGACTTCTCTTCAAAAAAAAAGAGAAGATAACATTTTCAAAATGATAGCATTGTCACATCTCTTCCTTTGACAAAATGAAACATTAATACACAACAGCAGCTTCTTTTTAAAGACATTTTTCTTACTGTATTAGTGGACTACATTACATATATACGACATTGACAGTAAGTATGCAAACATTCACAACTCCATTCTATTTCAGTCTGTATGCTCCTGCCGCAGAAGGCCTCTGTCTTTCTTCATTCAAGTTTCGACAACTTGTCAGCAAGTAGTTTCTTGTCCTGTCACCTGTATAACTTCCAAACTGAATGGCAGCAATAAAAAACTATATCTGAACAGACCAGATGTTTTCTCCCTAAATTTCTCCAAAGACGTTTAGGCATTATGATCGTATATAGATTTGTCTTGGGCATGTTATTTGCAAGTTAAATGCTGAAATGTTGTGACACCAACACCAAGCTCAAAGTCTCCTTCCCAGTTGTGAAACATTTATGTTGATGGTTTCACCGGACACACCAACCACACGTTACATAATGGAGCAATTTGCATCTCTCCAATAGTTCTTCTGAATGACATGCCTCCTCATTTCTCAGCATCAAGAAATTACATGCCTCTGTACCTCTTAATGTTGTAAGGTCTTTTCCAGCTACTCCTGGTCTATGCTAGTCAATCTTACTCTCACAGGTGTATACTTTAAGAAGTTCTCATGCATTCTTCTCAATCCATCATGGTATCCAAACTTTGATTTATGGATGAACTCATAATCATCAGCCATTTCTTCTTCTAATCTTGCCATTGTAACTCTCTGCTCTTCTGCGCGAGTTCTCACTATTGCAGGAAGTGAACTTTTGAACTCCTTCAAAAAAAGAACCTTTCTAAGAGTGTCATAGGTTTTCTCAGCTTTTTATACCCTTACCCACCTTTCAAAATTACTTTGATTCTTTTCAACTCAATTTGCGTTTAAATCAGGGACCCTTTTTTAGATTCCTGAAACACTGTCTGTCGGCTTCTGGCACAAGCTCATATGCTTTCTTCACCTTATACTCCCCAGATACCTCCTCCGATAGGGATGCAAACAGCCTGACATACACCCCATTGTCCATGGAGCACCACATGGGACACGCCGGGAAGTGAACAACAGCCTGGCACACACCATTTCATTGTCTCTGAGCTTCACCATGCCAGCAGTCGATACACTAGGGAGCCAGAAACTAAGGTCACGGAAAGGTACAGAGGGAAGAGAGATTCACATTAAAGAGAGAAACAGATAGTTAATTACCTGAGAACCTGCTGTGGAAATATGGGGAAAAAGACAGAGCAGTGGGACCAACTGGAGGAGTGAATCCTTCGATTGCAAAATTAAAAGAATGAGAACATTGAATAAAGATATTTTCAGGTGAATTGAAATGGTTTGTTCAATCTAATTCTGAAACTGCTTCACAGAACATTTCAAACAACGTACGCTGGGACAAGATGACAGCCCAGCATGGAGAGATGTGCACACTATGCTAGTGTATTGCTCAGTAAGCTTCACTATCTAACCAGCACGGGGAGTATTGCAAAATTTTATTATCATATGGGAATGATACACACAACAGATTACTGTCTAAAAGGGGAAGATTTCCATCTCCATTGGACCAGTATAAGTGAAGGTGTGTGTGTGCATGTGCATGTGCGCGAGCATGCATGTGTTTTTGTCTGTGTGTGTATGTGTCATGCACGTGTGTGTGTATGTGCGTGCGTGCGATGCATTTGTGTGTTGAATGCAAGAATTATTGCATGAGAGAAAATTCACCTGAAGGAAAACAGATTAAATATGAACCACTGGCAGGGATTTGGATAAACGACACAGAGAGACTGAGGGAAGCTTCATGAACAGATGAGTTAAAGTGCTTAAGGATTGTAAAATAAAGACATTGCCAGACACTATAGCGATATAGATCAGCGTGCACAGCAATGCCAGATGGGTGGAATTTTGGTCTGATCTCGAATCAGATTTGTTTCTGCAGATTTCAACCTGAAAGTGTCAGCAGCAGATTCTTGTCATCATTAAGTCTGTATTTCACAGCTCAAGGTTCAAACAGCAGATGAGTTAAGACAGTGAAGTACTTTCTGGAACAGTGTGTAGTTAAAGTTAATAATGGTCAGGGCATGGTGTGAGGAATCAGCTCATGGCCAAAGGGATCACCAAAGTTGCGATTGATTTGTTTCAAACAAAACCTGCAAGTTTCGCCTACACGCACCAACTACCTCCCCTAACCCCCACCCTCTCGACCCCCCCCCCCACCACCCCCCCGCCGACCCACCACCACCATGATTTGGAAATACACTGCTGTTGCTTCAGAATCGTTTCGTCAAATTTCTGGAATTCCGTCCCTACTGGCATTGTGGGTAAACCCACAGCAAGTGGACTGCAGCAATTCAAGAAGGCAGTTCACCACCTTTTCAAGGGCAAATAGGAATGGGCTATTAATGGTGGACAACCAGCGATGCCCAAGACTAAGAAATGAATGAAAAAAGATGTTGGCCAGGGGTGGGATGGAGCCCCAGGAAGAAAATGGAGTTTGTAAACATAATAGACGACAATGACCTCCACACTCCCAATATTCAAATAACAAGGGCAGAGAGACAATGGTTCATATCTGCAACTGAGTAGGTCAGCATAGAGACCCATGAGTAATACTGCCAGATGCAAAGAGAGAGACAGGAATTGAACTGGATTCAAAGTCTCAACAGGAACACTATTGGAGGCAAGAAGCGTAGACTACACAAAAGAACACAAATGCAGTCGTAACTGGCATATAGAAAACAATCTGGACAGTGAGACTTACCAGGTACACCAATGATAGACAGGAGAGGATAATAAAAATATTGAATAATGCGAACTGCATAATAGATCCGCCATGATAATGACAACCGACCATAATGCATAGAAAGATGCAGAAGTAAAGAGGATAAACTCCTATCCATTGTTGGAACATTCCAGTCTAATGTTCTCAGATTCTGATCCATTGTTGGAATATTCCAGTCTTTTGTTCTCAGATTCTCATCTCTCCTCGCTTCTGTCTGGAGCTGCTGATCCCTGTTAGTGCTGTTGGTGATTCTCCTGCTCATACGCTGGCATAACACATTGAACGGCACCCATTTATGATTAAAAGATGGGAACTCTCCACTGGGGTATTTAGAACCCATGGAGACTGACAGTAATCACAATCACAGAACAAACAGGCTCAGTTAACCCCTTCCTTACATCACATCTCATATCACAATAAAAGGGAATATTTACTCAGTCTGGGTGGAATGGATGAGGGTTACTGGATGGACTATGAACCGTACATTATTAAAATATTTTTCCTTGAATGTACGGGTACTGTAAGAGCACAGCAGGATTGTTCATGTCCCACTCTGTCTATAAAAGGAGACAGGGTTTAAATGTCAGACCATCTGCATAAGATGTCTGGTGAGGACATTTCTGGATACACGAACTCAAGGGAGAAATTGAGGATTGCAGATGCTGAAGATCAGAGTCGGGAATGTGGTGCTGGAAAAGCACAGCCAGTCAGGCAGCATCCGAGGAGCAGGAGAATCAACATTTTGTGTGTAAACCCTTCATTAGGAAAGAGGGTGTTAAGAGATAAATGGGATGGGGTGGGGTTGGTGTGAAGGTAGCTGAGAATGTGATAGATAGATGAAGGTGGTATGTTGGAGAGGAGGGTGGAAGAGATAGGTGGGAAGGATAATGGACGGGTAGGACACATCAACAGGGCCGTGCTGAGTTGGAAGGTTAGATTTGGGATAAGGTGGGGGTCAGGAAATGAGAAAACTGGTGAAATCATCATTGATCCCATGTGGTTTTAGGGTCACAGGGCGGAAGATGAAGCTTTCTTCCTCCACACGTAGGGTGGTTAAGGAATGGAGGTGGAGGAAGCCCAGGACGTGCATGTCCATGGCAGAGTGGGAGGGGGAGTTAAAGTGTTCAGCTATGGTGCGGTGTGATTGGTTGGTGCAGGTGTCCCACAGATGTTCTCTGAAGTGTTCCGTAAGTTGGTGTCCTGTGTCCCCAGTGTAGACGAGTTAACATCGGGAGCAACGGATACAGTCGGTGCCATGTGTGGAAGTGCAGGTAAAAATCCAATTGACGTGGAAGGTTCCTTTGGGGTATTGGACGGAGGTGAGGCGGAGGTGAAGGTGCAGGTTTTACAACTCCTGTGGTGGCAGGGTAAGGTGCCAAGATGGGAGGGTGGGTTGGTGGGTGGCGTGGACCTGACAAGGGAGTTGCGCGGGAATGTACTTTATGGAGCACAGGTAGGGTGGGGAGAAAAATATAACCCTAGTAGTGGGGTCTGTTTGTAGGTGGCCAAGATGGGGGGCGATGATGCATTGCATCTAGAAGTTTGGTAGGGAGGAAGATTGGGACCAGGGTGTACTTTCCCTGTTGCGTTTGGAAGGGTGGGATTCAAGGGCGGAGGTGCAGAAAGTGGATAAGATGCGCTGGAGGGCATCGTCGAACACGTGGGAGGGAAAATTGCGGTATTTGAACAAGGAGACCATTTGGGATATACACTGGGTTCAGAGTGTGGTACTGGAAAATCCCAGCAAGGCTGGAAGCATCCGAGATCGCTTTTGCCTGAAACATCGATTTTCCTGCTCCTCGGATACTGCATGACCTGCTGTGCTTTTCCAGCACCACATTATCGACCCTAATCTTCAGTACCTGCAATACTCACTTTCGCCAACACACTAGGTTCAGCGACTCCATAATACTGCCTTGAATTCAGTTCTCCCTGCTTTAGAAAAGATATTTTTTAATTTGAAAGAGTGCAGAAAACTTTTACAAGTATGTTGCTGGTGTTAGGAGTGGGTGATGTTGAGCTACACAGAGAGTACGAATAGGCTGGGGCTATATTCCCTGGAGTGTTGAGTCTGAGGAGTGATCTTACTGAGGTTTATCGCAGTGAATCCCAATTCTCCAGGGTGAACAACTTCAAAGGCCAGGAAAATAGAAGAGTTTTATTCACATTTGAAATGGACGATAACACATGGGACAACACGTTACTGAACGATGGAGATAGATTGAAGAATGGGACAGGCTGGTAGAGTCAGAAATTGGAGGGTCCAAGCACAAGAATGAGAACAAAGGTAAAAGCATTGCCATATCAGTTGAAGTCATTAGTTCTATCACATTCTCAATCCACCACAGAGAACCACACCCTGGGCACAAAATTCAGAAACAGCAAACTGCAGGAGCTGCAACTCCTGCAACCCAGAAAGGAAAATTCAGAGAAAGTAGCAGCCAGCGAGATGTAGTACAGCGTTCAACCCTGGTGAGGTCCCGGCTACAACTGCAGCAAACTGCCGACTATACGCCCTGCTTCTTTGAGACCTTGACTGTACTCACTGAGGCTGCTTCTATTGTTCCAACTTTTAAAAAACACTAAGGTCTCACAAACTATTTACTTGAGTTGGTCTGGAAGATTGCTCGATAACTCTTCCTGAAAACTTAAATTTAAAAGAGTCCAGGATAAAATAATACCTTAAATCTACAACAGACACATGCACAAACATACATACAAACACTCATACATGAACAAACATGCAAACATAGTAACACAGTAGCGTCTTCGAGATAAGGTTTGGTAAACTTCTGATTAATAAGTGAATCAAGGGTAATTGGGAGGAGTGAGGAGTATGTGGTTGAGAAACAAACTGGCCATGATCATGCAGCAGAGCAGATTTGATGGAACTAATTCTGTTCTCGTTTCTTATGATTCTTTGATATCTGGAAATGGCTTTGTGAGGGTGCTGTACAGGCTGACTTTGATAGATATTTAACCAAAATATAGTCAGTGGTAATGTGGGGCATGTTTGGAAGGCTGAATGGTTTTTGTCTATTCCTAATTATTGTTATTTTCTGTTCCTCAAAAGCAGTGGTGATTTTTTTGTGAGGTTGGCACATTTTGCGCAATCTCCCCGTGTCTGGGTTTCCTCGCGGTGCTCCGGTTTCTCCCAAAGTCCAAAGATGTGCAGGTCAGGTGAGTTGGCCATATTAAATTGCCCATAGCGTTAGGTGCATCAGTCAGAGGGAGATGGGTCTGGGTGGGTTACTCTTTAGAAGGTCAGTATGGACTGGTTGGGCCAAAGGGCCTGTTTCCACACTGTACGGAATCTAATTCACTGTAATTTAATCTAATCTGATCAAATGTATTATAAAATAAGCGCCTTCTAATTAAGACTGAGTTAAGGATATTTTTTTCTCCTTGTCGATTTTCACATTCCCAGGGAACAGTGAAGACTGGGTTATTGAAAGTATTCAAGGCTGAGCTGAACTGACCATTGATAGACAACAGAGTCAGTGTTTATTGGGAACAGGCAGGAAAAGGATGCTCAGCCACAATCATATCAGCCAAGAGCATTCTGAATGTTGCAGCAGGCCTGAGGGGGCGATTGGCCAACTGATGATCCTACCTCCTGTGTTGATCTCTCAATGCACTCCTCAATGCTGTTACAGAGGGAGAGAAAGACCACATTCAGCCAGTAAGACAATAAGACAGCGGGAGGCCATTCTGCCCCTCTAAGGAATTAGAGAAAAACGAGGTGATGGTATTCAGCCCTCCAGTACACACTCCACAGCACAGGACGACGCCATCCGAACTGCCTTCGGTGCTGAGCAATCACAGCAGCCTCCTGAATGTAACTGGAAGTAGTGCTTCGAGATTAATATTGGTTTGAAGGTTGTAAAACGCTATATATTAATCTCCGAGGTAATCCACTAGTTACAGTTATTTGGATGACCCGATGGATTGAAGCTATACGAACTAATTTATCAAGATAGTCATTCAATGTTTTGTCAACTGCACTCAGGGAGTCAGCAATGGGATAGAGACAGGGGTGGTTTAGTGCGAAAATCTTCAGCAGAAACTGTTTAATGTGGATTATTAGAGTGGGTGTTTTGGAAGAAGGATATAAAATCAGTAACTGTTTAAATGGTGAGAGATTTCAGAACTCAGTGACACACAAGGATTTGTGTGTACTGTTGTATGAATCATGTAAAGTTAGTCACCATGTGTAGCAAATGATTAGGAAAGTAAATGGAATGATGCTGCTAAGGGTATCGGGTTTAATCGTAGGAATGTTATATTGCATTAGTACAGGGCATCGCTGAGATCACGCCTGATGCAATGTAAAATGTTTTGAATCCTAAACTGACAAAAATAAAGATTCAAACTGAGGAAGGGCACCATTCAGACCCAAAATGTTAACTTTTATTTCACTTCACAGAAGTTGCCATATCTGCTGAGATTTTCCAGGAAATTCTGCTTTTGTTCCTGATTTACAACAGGAAGTTGTGTGTAGAATTTTATATTGATTTTCAGGTTGAAAAACTGAAAGCAGTGGAATACTCCAGGGATCGGTTTATATCTGTTATCCAACGTGCTTTTGGTTTCTGGAAAAAAAGATTCATTACATTTATAAACTTCCAAAGATACTTCACTTTATTGTATGTGAGTTGAAGGCTTTGTATTATGAAAGATATGCATTTTAGGTCCCAGTGTAAGTGTTCTTGCTATTGTACTAAACAAGATCTTGAAAACGGTGTATCAGGTGAATACCTGATGGACATTTCCTCTTGTTTGGGAGACTAAAACTAGGGAATTCATTTTAAGAATAAGTATTCACTTTGGCATATATTGGAAAGTCATTAACCTTTTTTTAAATAAAAGGTAAAAGAATCATAGTCACAGAATCGAACATCATGGAACCACACCTTTTGTTCAACTAATACTACCAGCCTGAGTTTGGCCCATATCCCTCCAAACCTTTCCTATTTTTGTACCTACCCAAACATCTTTTAAATGTTATAACTGTACCTGTATCTGCCACTTCCTTTGAAAGTGCATTACACACACTAATATCTCTACATAAGAACAACTTGCCCCGCATGTACTTTTGAAATCTTTCTCTTCTCACTTTAAAATATTCTGGCTGGTTTTGACTTCCTCCGTCCGAAGGAACAGAAACATGCCATTCACCTTATCAATATCCCTCATGATTTTATAATGTAACCCTTGGATTTTCTGCCCTCCAAGGAAATAAGATCCAATCCAATCTCTCCTTATACCCCAATCCCTCCGTTCTTAATAACGTTCCTGTAAATATATTTTAACTCTAACAAGCTTAATAATGCCCTTCCCCTGACTGAGTGATCAGAACTGGACCCATTACACCAAAAGAGGCCTTATCAATGTCTTGTACAACCTTAGTATGAAATACCGACACCTAAACTGAAACGTCTGATTAACGAAGGCGAATGTGCTAAATGCCTTCTAAAGTATTTTTTTCCACGTGTGGTACAAAGTTCAAAGAATAATGTACCAAAATCCCTCGATCTTTATGACCTGAAGTATTACCTTGGACCGTATAATTATTTGTTTTACGTCGTGCACTTGTTTATTTTACCAAAATGCAGCACCTCACATTTAGTTTATCTAATCTCCATCTGTCACTCCTCAATACATTGACCTAATTGTACAATATCTCTTTGCAATCACAGACAACTGTCTCACTGTCCAATATAACAGCAAATTTAGAGTCATCTGTAAATGTACCAACCATGCCTTTGATATGATCATCCTAACCTTTTACATCAATGACAAACAAAAGTCCATCCAGTACTGACCCTGGTGGAACACTGCTTTTTATAAGCTTCCAGGCGAAACAAAAATCGTCTATTCTGTCTCCTTCTGTAAAACCGAATTTACATCTAGTTACCAAGCTTACCCTCAATCCCATGTGCTCTAACTTTATTAATTGGTCTATCATGCAGAACCTTATCAAAGGCTTTGCTAATGTTCATTTAAAACACATCTACCATTCTGCGACAATCTTTTTGTTTACTTCATTTAAAACAAGTTAAAAGCATGTTTATAAGACATGATTCCTCTCATACAAAATCTTTCTGACCAACACAAATCAGCCCTTCTCTCTCCATGCATGTAAATCTTATCTTTCAGAATCCCTTCCAACAACTTACTCATCACCAATGTCAGACACACAATCTATCGTTTCCATGCTTTTCCTTCCGGCCTTTCTAAAGGCGCAGCATTAGCCACCCTCCAGTACTTCACTTGTGTGTATAAATGATTCATCTATATCTGCTGGTTTCCCTTGGTTTAAAAGAACAAAGAGCGAAGAAAAACGAAAAATATTTCAGCACAGGAACAGGCCCTTCATCCCTCCAATCCTGTGCCGATCCAGTTCTTCTATCAAAGCATGTTTTCTAAGGATCTGTATCCCTTTGCTCCCTGCCCATTCATATATTTGTTTAGATATATCTTAAATGATGCTATTGTGTCCATCACTAACAGCACTACTGGCAATGCATTCCAGGCACCCCCACCCTCTGCATAATGAATTTACCACATATCCCTCCCATCAACATATCCAATCTCACGTTGAACTCGTGGTCCCCAGAAATTCAGTACGCCACTCTGGGGAAAGAAATCTTCTTGCTCTCTACCCTATCTCTACCTCTCATGATTTTGTAGACCTCTTTCATATTCCCCCTTCCTGACTGCTGTCTTTCTAATGAAAATAATCCTAATCTACTGAACTTCTCTTCATAGCTTGCACCCTCCATATCAGGTAATATCCTAGTGAATCTCTTCTGTACTCTCTCCAAATCATACACATCGTGTTGGTAGTGTGGGTGCCCAGACATGTACCAGATATAATGCTGAACCATAGTCTTATTGAACTGTAACATGACCTGCGAAATCCTGAACGCAATACCTAGTTCGATGAAGGAAAACATTTCATATGATTTCTTGACAAATCTATTAACCTGCATTGCCACCTTCAGGGATCAAAGGACTTGAACACCCAGAGATCTCTCTGTACATTAATTTTCCTCTGGACATTTCAACTTACTGCATAATTCGCTCTTGAATTGGATCTTCCAAAAAGCATGACCTCGCATTTGACAGGATTGAACTCCATTTGCAACTTCTCAGCCCAACTCTCGAACCTACATATCTTTCCTTCCACAACGCCCTGGCATACATATGATCCAGTCGTGGAAATTGATCACTCCTTATGGTTTCCCAAACCTTGCAAGCACAACAACACCCAAATCTCTCTGCACTGGTCTTTTTGCTTTCACAGTCTCCCTCCATATAAATAACCATTTGTTTTTTTATTATTCCCTCTGAAGTGCTTGACCACACACTTGATTAAAATGAACTCCATCTTCCAATTACACAGTGCAGATTTCTTACATCCTTATCACACCATGCACTCCAACCTATCGTTACCATAATCAAATATGCATTGATTGCATTCTACATCCCACCACCCCCACCTACCCCCACCCCCTCCCCCGCAACAAAAACAACTTTAATACAGAGAGTAAGCAACTGGGAGTCCAAGGGCTGACATTTGTGGCACTCCACTTATTATGTCTCTCTGAACTCACACAGACATGTTCATCAGGACTCACCCCTTTGTGTCTTTTCAAATGTTCAATCTCTGAACAATAACCCACACGTTCCTACCTTGTGTAATATACGCTTTACATGGTAATTTACAAAATGCTTACCAAATCTAATTACACAATCTAAGGGTTCACTTTTATTATCACTGTTTCTCCTTTTCAGATAACTCTATTGAGTCTCTTTGATTCCATTAAATTATTGTAAATCACACTATAATGGACACGAGCAGTTTCCTATTAATAGACCTAGAGCTACCTGGCCTTTATTTTCCTGTTTTCTGCATTCCTCCCTCCTTGAAGACAGGCATCACAATAAGACCTTTGAATCCACTGAAATCCCCTTGGACTGTAGTGATATTTCAACAAATGCCAGGAATATGTCTGGAGCACATTGTTTCGAAATCCAGGAAACAGACCACTGGCGTTTGGTGGATAGTTTATCCGTAATCATTTCCTTTATCAAATGGGTTGTCCTGAAGTAAGGCGATCCTTTGGGATATTCTCTGTCGAAACAGTGTCACAACTAATATAAAATAGTTGTTTTAGTTATTTGAGAGTTTCCGTTTTTCCTGTGTGGAATTTCCTGATGTCATCTTCCAATTGTTCCAAGAAATGTTTTAACTTTTTTATTATTATTTTTATTTCCACACGCAGCCTCGTGCTGTTTTTGTGTATACTTTGCAACAATTGACCTTGCTAAATCAATTGTCCCCAACTTTATTTGCTTTACGTCTTTCAGCTTTTGTGCTCTAAAAATATACTCCCAAACCTCTGGTCTACCAGCAGTTTTCATCATTTGTGCGCCTTTCTTTCCATTGGGTACTCACCCTGTCTATATTTGCTAATCATACAAAGTTTACCATCTCATCAATTCCTTTTTGATGTTTTTTTAAATTTGTTCACAGAATTAGGGAATCACTGGCTAGGTCAGCATTAGTTGCCGATCCCTAATTGCACAGAAGGCAGTTATGAGTCAACCACATTGCTATGGGACTGGAGTCATATGTAGGCCAGACCAGGTAAGGATGGCAGATTCCTTCCCTAAAGGACTTTAGAGATCCAGAGAGGTTTGCCTAATAATTGACAATGGGTTAATGGTCATCATGAGATTCTTAATTCGAGATTGTTTTTATTGAAATAAACTTTCACAATCTGTCGTGGCAGAATTTGAACTTGGGTCCCAGAACGTTATCGGAGTCTATGGATTAACAATCTAGCGGTAACACTACAAGACCATCGTCTCCCCATCATGTCTGATAATTGTGAAATGTTAATTTAAATTTCTGCCAACGTTATTAACTGAAATTCCTTTTGGTCTATTTTCCAGCTCATTGTTAGCAACAAGTGCTTAAGCTGTTGATTATAACATAAGAACTAGGAGCAGGAGTAGGCCGTCCAGCCCTTCGACCCTGCTCCGTCATTCAATAAAATTATGGCTGATCTTTTTGTGGGCTCAGCTCCACTTACTCAACCTCTCACTGTATCCGTTATTGTATTCAATTTTTAGAAAAAACTACACCTTACTTTAAAACAGTTTCCTGAATAGCACAATTACTTCACTGGGCAAAGAATTCCACAGATTAACAACCCTCTGGATGAAGACATTCTTTCTCAATTCAGGCCTAAATCTGCTTCCTCTAGTCTTATCCTAGCTTCACATGTCTATGAAAACATACAGTCTATTTCTATCTGATCCATTCCCTTCATTATTTTAAATGTTTCCATTAGATCCCCCCTCATTGTTCTGAATTCGAACTAACATAATCCCGATCTGCTCAGTCTCGACTCATAAATCAAACCTCCTCAACGCTGGAAACAACCTCCTCTGCACCTCCTCCAGTGCCTGTACATTCTTTCTCAAGTAGAGAGACAAAATCTGCACACAATACTGCAGATGTGATCTCACCAGCACCTTGTACAGCTGCAACATTACCTCTCTGCTTTTAAACTCAACCTCGTTAGCAATGAAGGAGAAAATTACATTTGCCTTCCTAACCACTTCTTGTATCTGCAGACCAAAGTCTGTAATTCATGCCTGATTCTTCTCAAACTTCCAAGGGATTTTCCATTTGGATTCAAGTATGATCAGCTGACGATGATTAACATTGAGTTTCAATGGATTGACAGAGAATAATTGTGAAAGTAATGAGTCAAAGTTGCAGATATCCCCTGTCCGACAGGGAGCTTCACGTGTGACGCATTAGGAAGTGAATGAAAATACAAGCAATGACACAGTACCATCAACTGTACAGGGGCTCAAATAATGGTCAAGGAGGGAAACAGAGAGAAACACATTCATTTTAAGCACAAATCTGGTAGGGAAAACAAATTTGAGGGATCTATGAGAAATGATTTGAGGAATGATACTAATTGAAGTCGTGATGCCAGAGAGAGACACTGACAAGAATGAGAACTTTGAAATGAGATATTGCCACACCAGAAGCCACTGTAGGTCAACGATTATAGGGGTGATAAGTGAATTAGACTCCGTGTGAGTTGATGGACAAGCAGCAGAGTTGAGGATAAACTGAGGTTCATGGAGGGTATGAAGTGAAACGCCAATGAGACGATTATTAGAATAGTTGAGACTGGAGCAGACCGAGAAATGGATGAAGTTTTCAGAAGCAAAGTGTCTAAGGAAGGGATGCATATCAAGGCTGCAATAGAGCTGTGAAATGGGGAACGGTTTGGGGACAGATAGGAAAATTAGGAAGAAACCCAATTCAATTTAAAATAGAATGCTGAGATTGCGTACAAACTTGTTCAGGCTCAGGTAAAAGCTCGGAGAGGAATAAAATCAGTACATGTGGGAAATCACAGCAGAGTTTGATGATATGGGCTCCTGTGTTACAACAGAACTGTCAGTATTGATTAATGCAGGAATGATCTATGGAGCAGAAGGCAGAAATAGAAATGAATTTGTAAAACATAGAGCATGTAACTTATTCTATCATTGATATGATACTTAGAATAAGTACTTCACAAATTAAACAATGTTACAGCCTCCAAAAGATTGATCACCAAAACAAAAGCATAGCCTGTGTAAGATACAGAGCACAGCTTCCTCATTGTCTGTGTGCAGAGATGGGGGTGGGGGGAGTGGTATCGAACATTTCAGTAAGGATGTTGGGCTACCGTTAAGCAGGAATTCGTGAGTTTACATCTTGAATCCTATCTGTAGATTTGGTCAGTCGTTTTTCTAAGTACGCAAATACCTTGTATGCTGCCAGAGGAAGTTTACTCAATTGAAACTTCAGATATTCAGGCTATCTTTTGTGAAAAGGTGATAAGCTGGCCTTGTTTACATGAGTGTGCTCAGGAGAGAGGAATGAATTGATAAAGTACTGTATAATATTCACAACGTGCATATAAAAATGAGGATGTAAATTATTGGTGGCTCCACCTACAGATTTAACATTGCTATTTATCTTTTGATATCATAGATGAGTTGTGTACGATTTTTTAAAAATGATGTCAAAGAATGTACAAACGGAGGCAGCCGAACTGGGAGCATGCCGTTCAGCTCCTTGTACTTACCCTGACTGAATAAGGTCACGCTGAGCTGATTATAGCATTGAACCTGCATTCCCAAGTAATCTGCTAATCTGTTCAACCCTTTCCTGACCTAGAACCTATCTACTTCTGCCTTAAAAGGTGTTTAGTGTCTCTGCTTCCACTAAATTTTCAGCTAGAGAAATCCAAAATAAATCCACCTGCAGAAAGGAAAGTTAATTTCTGTTTTGAATGGGTGATCCTTCATGTTTAACAAATGAACTATATGTTTGCATGCTATACATAAGTCGAAGCATTCTATCCACAGCTAATCTGTCAGGATCCAATAGAATGTTTATCAGACCGTAAGCTAACATCGTCTGTTCAACAAATCAAGTCTGCTCCACGATTCATTACCATCATGGCTGATTGATTATTCTCAAATCCGCCTTCTTGCCTTATCCCCATAGCTCTTGCTGCTTAGGAATCTGTCCACCACTTGCTTTGATTAGACTTAGCGACAGGGTTTCAATAGGCCTATCATTCAGTAACCCTCTGAGAGAGAAGGCA
This sequence comes from Hemiscyllium ocellatum, assembly GCF_020745735.1. Taxonomy (NCBI): domain Eukaryota; kingdom Metazoa; phylum Chordata; class Chondrichthyes; order Orectolobiformes; family Hemiscylliidae; genus Hemiscyllium; species Hemiscyllium ocellatum. The sequence goes on along the minus strand of NW_026869076.1, from coordinate 199,786 downwards.
CTCCTTACCTCCCTCATAAAGATATGCTCTCTTTGACTGAGGCTATACCCTCTAATACTGGACTCTCCCACAAATTGAGACAACCTTGTTGGCAATGAGCCTGTCAAGCCGATTGACAACCTGGTTTTGTTTTCATTGAGCTCTCCTCTCATTCTTCCAAACTCCAATGAGTTTTTCACTAAGCTACTCAAGCTCACTCCATAAGAAAATACCTCAATTCTCAGGATTAATTCTGTGGAGCTTCTCCCATCTGCTACAAATATGTCTGTTATCTCCTCTACATATTTCCTTAGAAAATTAGACCAGAACCGTTCACAGTTTTGCACGTTCAGTCTGCATAGAAACGTGGACATGTTTACAATGATATTTATGCACCACCACATTTGAAATAATTGCTAATAGTGCATTTCAATTTCCTATAATTGCTGAATTGCATGCCAACTTTTAACTGTCAAGCCGAGGGCCTGAAATTCCTGAGTCTTTTCTCTCGTAAATTAGAATCACTCTTCTGTTTTACCTGACAAAGTGAATCAGTACAAGCTTTCCAACGCTATATGTCAGATGCCAACATTTTGTGCACTCACCTTATTTTTTTCTATCTCATGATAAACTCCGTGCATCATCCTCACCATTTGCCTTCCCACTTCTGTTTGTATTACTCACAAATATGGAGGTAGTACTTTCATTTCTATCACCCAACTCATTGTGCGGTTAATAATTCCGGCCCCAGCACTGATCCCTGTGGCACTGCACTGGTTAAAGCTCATTATCCCAAAAATAGTTCCTAGATGCTTCTCTTTCAGAGGATCCACTCTGCAGATATGTTATATTCAATTAAACTATCAAGTGAGCGCAGGAATTAAACCCACGCTATTATTATCGTTCTGTTTGACAGACTAGCTATCTCAGTAACTGAACTTGCCAACACCCAGTGCCTGATACAACTGAAACATTAACATCTACATTTATATTTAATTTTGCTCACAATAACTGATACAATTCTGTGACGTTGCCTCATTACCTATTGTACCTGCATAAAACGTTTTGCAAATAAAGCAGAAGTGCACGCAACAGATTGCGTTGCTTTATATAACTCTGTCATCGCTCATCTTATTTTCTTTCTTCTATTGGACGATTTCGCAATTCCTCATCTCAGACATTTGCATCATCTTGTTCATCTGACCTCCTCATTACGTTTGTCAAACCATAAAAATATAATGGAGATGGATTATTTGCATAAATTTAAGGGTGGGGGTGCATGTATCCATATTCCCGTTAAGAAGGGGATCAAGCATTTTTGAGGGTTTGTTGGATACAAATCGGAAAGGAGTCAGTCATGTTGAATGTCAGAACGCGAGAGGCCAAATAGCCCAAATCAGCTTCTAGTTTCTATGCATATTCCTCTACAATTACTTTCCAGATGACCTCCTTTTCATCAATATTACTTAGAACATGACAGTACAGTATAGGCCCTTCGGCCTTCGATGATGTGCCGACCCACAGAGCCAACTTCAAAAAACCATCTAACCTATACAGATTAAAAATGACAGGTAAACAACACTCAGCCCAAACCTCATACTACGATTTGTTTTTCTCCATGTTACAATACCAAGGCAGCAGGAAACTCTTACTAGTGCCAAAAAGGCATCAAACACCTGAGTTCCTTTGTCTAACGGGGGTGATGATCTCTACAGTGAAAACGTATCTCTGGCCAGATCTATGTAATGAAGGGAATTCTTATACCACACGGTAAGAATGCAGTTACCTTTAGCAGAGTGAAATGTAGACTGAGTATACTTTTTGAAATTTGGATCACTGAGTGAATTCAGGGCAAAGAGGGAGAGATGTTTTCAATAAGGTTTACTCCAAGAAGGAAACTTTCCAGAATGAGATGTGAGTGGAAGGTGTAAAACAGCATGAATGGAGAGGCTGAGCCACACTGAGGCCAGAGGAAAAGTGGCAGCACAAAATGCAACTTGATGCTAGTGCAGGGAAGGTAGACTGGATCAAAGAGCTTAAGGTGATGTGGGGAAGGACCATTATGTGAGAGAATATGTTTTGTAATTGGACAGGGAGACCCTGGAATCAGGAAGAGGAGAGGAGCAGGGAAGAGGATGGAACAGCAATGGCAGGGGTTTCTGCGATAATTCAGGAAGCACCGCTGAAATTCATGCCTAGCATCTGCCAGTAGTCCCTGAAATAAACATCCTAAATCTGGTCCGATATCAATGCTCATCAATTTGTGATTGAATAGTATCCTTGAGAGCTTTAGTCAACCATGGGTGGTTCATCTCCTCATCAAGTCGTTCCTTTTGAGCAGAAACAAATAATTGCTGAGCATAATGGGACATCTGCTTGAATGTCTGCCCATGTAGACACACTGACCTTCCTCTGGGTTTTTATTCACATTATGCTTCTGACCAGATGTGAGTCAGAACTCCTCCATTTAATGTCCGGTTATTTTCAGTCATTCAGAGGGAACGTCTGCATGTGGCTGAACACATGATCAGCGGAAGGTGACTCCTTTCTCCCAGTTTCTCCAACTCTGACAACTCTGATTGATTATGCCACATTCCAGTGAGCTGCCTCTGACATGAGCGCTTTTCCTTCTAACCAGGAATCCCCTAACTACGGGCCTTATTCTGTGACTGACCTATCTCCCACATTGCCGCCCCCACTGCACTCTCATTCACATGTACTGTTTCAAATCAGTCTCCACAAAGTTGGAGGCCAGCACGGTGGCTCAGTGGTTAGCACTGCTGCCTCAGAGTACCAGGTACTCGGGTTCATTTAGAGCCTAGGGTGACTGTGTGGAGTTTGCACGTTCTCCCTGTGTCTGCGTGGGTTTCCTCCCGGTGCTCCGTTTCCTCCCGCAGTTCAAAGATGTGCACGGCAGGTGAATTGGCCACGCTAAATTGCCCATAGTGTTAGATCCATTTGAGAGAAATGGGTCTGGGTGGCATACTCTTCAGAGGATCGGTATGGACTTGTTGGGCTGAATCTAATCTAAACTAAAAAATCCTGTCATTGCTGCTCACAATGCAGTATCCTTCACACTGGGGAGACAAAACAGAAACTGCTATGAGGAACACTCCCACTTTGTCTGTAGGAATAACCCTGACCCTCTCATTGCTTCCCATTTCAATAACCGACCTTGCTCTCATGCTAACATTTCGGTCCTGAGCTGCTGCAATGTTCCAGTGAAGCACAACCCAAGCTCGAATAACACCTCAGTTTACACTTTGGTACGTTACAGCCTGTAGGAGTTAATATTCAATTCGATAACTTCACCGCCTGACCCTATTATGACTGTTCTCCATTTTCATACATTCTCTCTCCTAGTCTGGCTATGACGTTGGGTAATTGTGCCTTCTTTATCTTGCAATCAATCGAGAGAACCCCTTTCCCCCAATTCGCATCTTTCACATCATCCTCTCGTTCACCACCGTTAAAAGCTTATTTATCTTTTGCCACACTCTCTTTTACTCATCACCCACTCCCCCACCTCTGTCAAGGGATTAAACATCCCATTTTCCAATACTTTTCAGTTCTGAAGAAGTGTCACACTGGACTTGAAACACTAACTCGGTTTCTCTGTCTCTGCAGATTCTGCCAGACCTGCTGAGTTTCTCCGGGGTTGAATAGGCACAGCACAATTTTTAAATAATCAAATAATCATGGATACTGGAAATAAAAACACAAATATTTCTGGAGAAACTGGACCTGAAAGATGAACTCTGCTTTCATTCCACAAGATACTGCCAGACCTGCTTAGTTTCTTCAGCTATGTCTGTTTTTGAACTAGTTCCACAGATGTCTGTCAAAGAAGCTGAAAAGCTCTGCCCAATACTGAGCGCTGAGTACCAGGGAAGTGAACAGTAACACCAGGTTCACAGATTCATTGGCTCTGAACGCGTATAAGACTGCATCACGTGCACTGCAGAGCTCTTAACCGGGGTCAGGGAGAGAAACAGAGGGAAACACATTCACTTTAAATATAGAAGATGTCATTGCGGGAATGGAAAAGATTCACATGAATATGTTAAAGAATTTAAGTAATGTGACAAATTGGAAGGGTGACACCATGGAGAGATCCTAACAGAATGAGAATATGAAAATGGAAATGCCACCACATCAGAAACCAGGTTAGATCACTGAATACAGTGCTGATGGGTGAATGGGTCTCTGTGTGAATTAGGGGGCAATCAGTAGAATTGAACTATAGATATTGCAGGTCAAACTGGGCATTCATGTGATGATGTAGATCAGAGCAGCAGCAGCATTGTGTTAAATCACAATCTGTAACTTTTTTTCCCCGGGATAATCTCTCAATCTACCATTAATATCAAACTGATCCATGGTCCAGTAAGGAGCGTGGGTGAACATACCAGAGTCAGAACCGTGTATCTAACCCTGATGACAAACCATTAAAGGTATGGTACTTGACCAGTTACTTTCCAAATAGCAGGATTAACATCTGATAGAGAGCACAAAATTATATAAAGACCAACAGATCAGATCTAAGCTTTGCAGTCCTGCTACATCCAATTATAAATGTCAATGGACTACTAAACAACTCATTGGAGGAGAGTACTCCACAAGTATCTCCATCCTAAAAAATGGACTGCTCTATACATCAGTGTAAAAGATAAGGGTATAGTGTCTGCACCATCCTCAGCCAGGAGTGTTGAGTGGATGATCCAATGGCAATGGGCCCTGACACCATTCCCGTAATAGGACTGAAGACTTGGGCTGCACTACAAGCCGTGTCCCTGGGGAAGCTGTTTCATTCCAGCTCCAACTCTGACATCTCCCTGGCAATGTGAAAAATTACTCAACTATATCCAGTCCGCTAAGAAGAATAACTACAATCTGTCCAATTACCACCCCTTCAATCCGATCACGGTAGTCACATTAGTGGGAGTACTTTTTGACAGAGTTGTCAAGCAGCACAGGAATAACCAGCTCAGTGCGGTTTCTGATAGGTCCCCATGTGGCGATGGTGCTGCTGTGGAAATGTCACTGGATTATTAATCCAGACCAGGCTAATGCTCTGGCAGCTGGTGGAACTTAAAAACAATTAATAAAATATCGAGATCTAAAATCTGGTGTCAGGAATAGTGACTTTGAAGCCAATGTCAATTGTGTATCCTTGGGTCTTGTCTATTTTTCCGCGTCTTGGCTTCCATTACCATATCGGATATGGGGTGCACTGCTGATTATCCAGGCGGGTTACTATCCTATCCTCGCTATTGTTGGTGTTCCTGGTAAGTTTCTTCATCTCTATCCATTTATTAACCTCTTCAACCATGGTGAATTTCGTTACTATTTCTGTTATCGATATTTGACAAAGACAGAATCTATTGTCTTCAGTTTCAAATGCAAATTCGATTAATTACCCACAAATTTCAGAACCCCCACACACCGACCCTCACAAACATCTGAGAACGAGAATGTTCACAATACCGAATTTAAATAAATAAAATTCATTTATGTCTCAGTATTCTGTCCATCACAAAACCTATCCACTACCTGCTCGATTATATGCCCAGTCACCATCTTGACTTCAACGCTGACGCTTAATAAATCATACTTTGGTAAAATTCAGACATTATGGTTACACCTCTCCTTTAAGCACTCTTTCAGTTGCAAATATTTCGATCACAACTTTGTTCCTGTCTCTAAAATAACTTAATGACAGGAACACTCTCTCAGAGCAGTAATGTCGGAAGAAATGTAATTCAGATGCACAGGTTATTACACAGAAATGTACTATTCCACATCCTACCACAGACGATGTCAGAAAGTAAATACAAAAGACAGGAATTGGAAATAAAAGCAAGTTTTACGAATAACAATCATAACATCTCCAGCATTTTGTCTATACATTTATCGATTTCACTGATGTCCTTTGGTGAATAGATCTTGCGTTACTATCTGGTCTGGCTTAAGATTGATGTGAGACCCACAGCAATGTGCTTCGTTCTGTACTGCCTGAAAGACTGACCTCGCAGTAAATGACATTTGGTTAGATCAAAAAATGCTGCCCCTGTCAGTGATGCAGACATTCCAACTAATAACAAAATTAAAGGTTAGATAAAACAAAGAATCGTACAACAGATCAGAAACAATAAAGAACGAGAAAGTGCCAGACAAACTGAGCAGATTTGGCAGCCCCCTCGGTTCGAAAGAAAAATAGAATTGGCAATTCGATTCTAATGACCATACATCAGAACTGAACACAGTTGGGAAATAACGTGTTTGATGTTGGTGACACCGACATCTATTATGAAAGGGAGAATGACTGAGTTGAATAGATGGAAAAAGAGAGAGATAGAGAGAACGAAGCAAACAAACAGATTGCTGATGCTCAGCTGGGATGTAAATAAAACATGAAATTAAATCTTACTTATGTTTCTCCTGTTCCCATATTATTGATAATCATGACCATGTAAGGTATATGTCCCTGTTTAACGTTATTTATGTCTGTGTTCTCTCTTCCCTGAGTGTGATCATCATCTTTTATGTATTAATGGGATGCTGGACCTGTATTTAATTCCCTTCCCTCATTGTACTTGAGAAGGTTTTGGTGAGCTGCCTTCCTGACCCACTGCAGTCTGTGGGCTGTAAGTAGTCAGTGCTGAGGTCCATGCGGTTTCATTTCTTTGAGGCATTGAAGTGAGTGATATAACTGAGTGTCTGGCTTGGCCATTTCAAACAGCAACTGAGAGTAAACCACATTGCTGTGGGTCTGGAGTTCCATGTAAGCCTGACCAGCTGAAGAAGGTAGATTTCCTTTCCTGAAGGGCATGAGGGTGCTCGGTAGGACAATCGACAATGGTTTCATTGTTTCATTTGATTCTTAATTCCTGATATTTTATTGAATTCAATTTCCAACATTTGCCGTTGTGGGATTTGGTTCCGGTGTCTGGGTCATTATATGATCCCTGGTTTCATATTCAGAGATTATACAGCTGGATCATCGCCTCCTCAGTATCTCCAATCAACTCCAATGGTAACAGTGATGTTGTTGTTGGTGTGACTTTGCTTCATAAGGCAAATAAATGATTGGCAAAAAAATGCAATCCTTCTCATTTTGTATTTATGAGAAGGCGAGATGATGGGAAGTGTTCTTGGTGAAAAGGAGCTGGATATCCTTGATCATGAGGCACTAACAGAATCCCTACAGAGCAGTCGGGTACTGATAGGTGGGACTAGATTGGGTTGGGATATCTGGTCAGCATGGACGGGTCGGTCCGAAGGATCTGTTTCCATGTTCTGCATCTCTATAACTCTATGACTCAGCAAGTAATTAGCACAATAATGAGTAGTATCGTTCATTACAAAATGATTAAAGTATACGAGTGAAGACACCGTCCTGCCGTTGTGGAGTGTACTTCAGACAGTACTTTCTTTCATTTATAATCAATGATCTCCTAGCTACAGAGAAACGGTGTAATGGAGTTTCACCAGACAATTCCCTGCAGTGATGGTACCATGAGGAGAGTGTGAAGGAAATGAGTGTTTATTTTTTAACGCTACAAAAAGAATAACATGCGATTGCATTAACACTGGAGTGTTATCAATCAACACTCATTATTTCCAAAACAAAACACGGATAGCAATAGATATAACATGTTTTCCATGATACGTGTCTTCACATTTGGGCAAATTTATAGAGAGGAAAGGTTTAGAATGATATGGACTTAGAGCAAGGAAATGGGCTTAGCATGGATGGACATTTTTATCAGCATGAACCAGTTTGTGCTAATGGGCTTGTCTCTGTGCTATAGGATTCTATGACTCTATGATAGTTTACAGAGCTCTATGGAGCCCCAATGTTGGTTTAGAGAGAGCTCCAGGTTCTGAATGAACTCTCACCGTCTGGATGTACAGTTGGTGTGTGACCCGGCTTTGAACATCATGTTGATGACAAATCTGACATTAGCCACACTCTGATAGTATGAACCATTCCCACCAGCTTCTGACCTCCATACAGAACACTAGCCTGTCTTCTCTGTCACAAATCAATCCTTCTTTTTTGCTAAAAATTGTTTATTGGCTCAAGTAGCCACTCTCCTTGATGTTTTTCAGAGGGTCAATAAAACGGGGCCAGCCTACGATCAGTCTGGTTTGGTACAGACAAGAAAGGGCTTTTCAGAGGCCTTCTATTTATATGTAATCGGATGAACTACAGGCCAAAGTGGTCGTGCTTTCGAAGTGACCTGTATAATGAACGGGGAGTGGTCAGCTCTTTTAGCTGAGCTAGCTGAGTTGAGCTGAGCTGTGCAGTTTTCATTTGAGTCTTGAACTGGGAAGTTCAACTGGGAGCTGTGTGGAAACTCTCTCTCTTTTCTGCCCTTCAGCTTCAACCTGGAAGCATGCACTTCATTGTTACGTTTTTACAAGGGTGTTTGATTATTGGGACTATTGTGTGTATTTGGAATAGCACAATTAAGTGTAGCTGGATAGGTTGAATTCTGTACGGGTTCTTTATTCTGTTCTTTGTATTTCATTGTGTAATTTTGTGAATAACGTTTTTGTCTGATTTAAAATCTAGTAGTCACCCTAGCTAAATTACTCTGGATAATTTTCTTTGGATAATTACCAAAACAAACTGCAAAGTTCTGCTCTGGGCTGCTTGCTTAAAAATGTTTTGAGTAGGCTAGCCTCATCCATAACAGACTGGGGGCTCATTGCTGGATTTTTAACAGCGAATGGGTGGTGCTAGTGTCTTTAGTTCAGGTATTCGTTTGATTGGAATGACAAAGCTTCGAATTGTAATGGCTATTTCATCCGCCAAAAGTTTCCTGGTTGTGCATGCAGTGACTTTGGATATTTTACGAAAGATGACTCATTTCCAAGAATTAGCAGAGAAGCTGGAATTGGAACTGACCACTTCTGTGAGGAAAGGAGAGGTAATTACAGCAGTAGCTCGTCAATTAAACATTCTGGAGAAATCAGCAGAATCTATAGAGATGGCAAGAATTCAGTTGCAAATGAAACATCTTGAGTTAGCGGCGAGACGTAAGGAAATGGCAGCCAAAATGAAACACTTGACTTTCGATAAAATGCAGAAGAGGGGGAAAGAGAGAGCAGCAGAACAGAGAGTAAAAAGAAAGAATGACAAAAGAGAAAGCAGCAGAGGAGAGAGAAAGGGAGAGCATTTGAATAGCAAAAACTGACACTTAAAAAGGAAAGTCAGTGTAAAAGGCTGGAGATAACGGCTGAGAGTCGGCTTAGTAAGGAAGAGAGTGAGGATGAGCAAGGCCCTGGTAGTCAGAAGCCTAGTGAGAATTTGTTTGTGTATGTTCAGACATTGCCTCAATTTGATGAGAAGAATGTGATACCCTTTTCATCTCATTTGAAACGTTAGCTAAACAAATGCAGTGGCCAGAGGCAATGTGGGTTTTGTTGATCCAAACGAAACTTGTAGGTAGGACTGGTGAGGTATTCACATTCCTATCAGAGGAGGTATCTAGGGAGTAAGAGGAGGTTAAAAAAATCTCTGCACAGCTAAACTTTCAGGACTCTAATGAGGATCCTGGTCAAACCTACACTGAGTTTGTAAGGATCAAACAGACTAATTTCGATCGTTGGATAAGAGCTTTAAAATTCAGGCCATCTGTAATGCCCCTAGCGAGGTTAGTATTAGGAGGATTTCAAAAATTCACTACCTGAAGTAGTGCACACTCAGGTGGAAGAGCAGAGAGTGCAAGCAGCAAGGTTAGCTGCTGAAATGGCTGATGATTATGAACTGGTCCATAAAGTTGGTTTGCTTTGCAGAACCAGTTCTGGTCTTTGAGGGACAGAAATTGGAGCAAAGAGATATCCTCGTGCGAAGGGAAAGGTACATCACAGTGTAGAACGTAAGGATAGTTTACCATGGTGATACAAAAAAGACTTGAGGGGGACAAAGAAGTTAAAATACTATGGTGTTTTCATTGTAGTAAAGTGAGCCACACAATATCACAGTGTTGGTGGGCTGGGAGAAAACCAAATGAAGGATAACCAGACAAGCCTGGACGTTTCGTTGAACTAGTAACAAAAAGCATAGGGGGAGTTAGGCAACTGCCTCAGAGTGTACAAGATGATCAGTGGACGTGCTAAATCAGCGTTAAAAAAATCTATATGTAAGGGTAAAGTTTATTCACATAGGCCAGGAGTAATTGGTAAGGAGGATCCAATATTAATTGACACAGGATATTTTCAGTCTGTAATGCTGAGGCGTGAGGCTTTATGCACTCTTGAGAGACTATTGCCAGAAAATGTGCTGGGAACATGCAAAAAGTGTTCAGTTATGTAAAGTGAGGTGATGGAGTCCAGAGAAGAGTGTAGAATGTGTGGTAGGTGTACTGGACCCCTCACTCTCAACTCCAGGAATAAAATTTGTCCTTGCAAATAATGTAGCAGATTCACCGGTAGGCGTGCTGCCTACTCTAGTTGAAAAACCAGTGGAGATGCAGACAACTGAAGACCTGGAGAATGTTTATCCAGGAATTATCCCTGATTGCGTGATCAGAAGATCACAAATGCACAGGTTGAAGCAGGGTAAAGGCACAGATAAGGAGACTGACGCAGAGTTATCCGAAAGTTTATTTTTGACCTGATAAATGCAACAGGGAAGGAGCAAGTATGGAAACATGAAAGTATTTTTAGCTCTGCCAAGGTGATTGAATTACAGCAGAAAGATGAGGAGTTACAAAAGTTATATCAAAAACCATTTAGCAAGATAGAGAATGAATGTATTCCTGTATGTTATTACTTAACAAATGATGTCTTAATGTGGATATGGAGATCAGCGCACATTGAAGCAGATCAGGCATGGACAGAAATTCTTCAAATTATTTTTCCTGTTGGGAATAGAAAGGAGGTAGTGTGAGTGGCACAACAGCTACCATTTGGAGATCATTTTGTGGTGAGGATTTTACAGGCTGGAATTCAAAGATATTTTCACTGGCCTGGACAGCACAAAGATGTCGTTGAATTTTGCCAGACGTCTCACACATGTCACACAGGCAGTAATAAAACCTGTAACTTTAATACCTATTCCAGCATTTGAGGAACCTTTCACAAGTGTCTTGATAGATTGTGTAGGTCCCCTATCTCAAACAAAAAGTGGGAATAACTATTTATTAATAATAATGGATGTGTCGACTAGATTTCCAGGGCCAGACCTATTATGCAGCATCACAGCTAAAAGAGTTGTAGAAAAAAATGCGTTTTTTTTACGAGGTACGGACTACCAGTAGAGCTCCAGACAGATCAAACCTCACATCCGAATTATTCAAGGATATGATGGATAACTTGGTAATAAAGCAATTCAAATCTATTGCGTACTATTCGGAATCACAGGGGGCATGAGAGAGATGGCATCAGACACTGAAGACCATGTTGAGGTTTTATGGTCAGGATTATCCAGATGATTGCGATAAGGAAATTCTTTTTGAACTATTTGTGATCACAGATGGACAGAATGAATTGACCAAATTCAGTCTATTTAAATTAATTTGTGGGCATAATGTAAAAGGACAATTAACAAAGAAATTAATAAGTCAGAATTCAGACACCACCCATTTGGATGATGTGTCAAATTTTAGTGAACAATTAAATAGACTTGGAGAGTTGGGTAGACAACCACTTAAAAGTATTGCAGCATACAATGAAACAGGAAATGGATCAGAAATCATAAATTGGCAATTTTGCAATTGGGAGTAAATTATTGGTATTACTTCCAGTAACAGTTGAGACTTGAAAAGCAAGTTTTAATGTACCTTATCAAATTGGGAAGAAATTGACAGAGGTGAACTCTTCGATACGGGCTACAGACAGGAAGAAATCTTACAGAGTGTGTCATGTGAATATCCTCAAAAGGTATTTTGATAGGGAAGGAAAGCAAGAGAAGTTATTAACGATGACAGCACAGAAGGAAGAACCAAGTTCAGAGGATTCTGATTTGGACATTCCACAAATCAAATTGAACAATGAGAAAGTTGTCAAAAGTTGTGCTAACTTATTGAGTTACCTTCCACAAGAAAAGCAAAGCGACCTGAAAGAGTTATTACTATCTCGTGGAGAGATATGCGGAAATAAACTAAGGAGTACGAACATAATTGTGCATGATTTGGACACAGGAGATGCTGTTCTGATTAAGCAACATCCTTTTAGGCATGAACCTCCAAAATTGGCACAGCTACACAAGGAGTAGAGCGCATGCTCAAGATGGCATAATTGATGGGAGTTACAGTGACTGGACCTCACGTATAGTCATGGTACCAAAGCCAGATTGCCCCCAACGGTCATGTGCGGACTATCATAATGTCAACGCCGTTACAAAGACTAATGCATATCCAATTCCAGGTTTGGAGAACTGTGTCGAAAAAGTGGGAGATGCTACTTACATTTCTAAGTTGGATTTGCTCAGAGGCTACTGGCAAGGACCTCTGTCAGAAAAAGCAAACGCAATTTTGGCTTTTGTAACTCCAAATGGACTATATCAGTTCAAAATCGTGGCATTTGGTATGAGAAACGATCCAGCCACATTTCAGAGGCTGATAATAGGTCATTGCCAGATTACCCAATTATGTGGTGTTTAGTCAGTCATGAAAGGAACATTTACAGCATTTATCAGACTTGTTTGATTGACTTCAGAGGGAAAGCTTGGTGGTAAACATAGCTAAAAGGGAATTTGAGAAAGCCCAAGTCACGTTCCTGGGTCTCGCTATTGGACATGAACCAATGGCCCCATGGGATACAAAACAAAAGTGGTCATGCTTTATAAGTGACCAGTATAATGAACGGAGAGTGGTGAGCTATTTTAGCTGAACCAGCTGAACTGAGCAGTTTTCAGTTGAGTCTTGAACTGGGAAGTTCAACTGGGAGCCGTGTGGATACGCTCTCTCTCTCTTCTGACCTTCAACTTCAACCTGGAAGTTTGTGTTACATTTATACTGGTGTTTATTGGGAGCTTATTGGGACAGTTGTATATATTCGGAACAACATAATTATGTGTAGCTGAATAGGTTGAATTCTGTCGTGATTCTTTATTCTGTTCTTTATGTTTCATTGTGTAAGTTTTGGTCTGTTTTAAAACCTAGTAGTCGACCTAGCTAAATTACTCTGGCTAATTTTCATTGTACACTTACCGAAACAAATTGCAAAGGTGTGCGCTGGGCTGCCTGTTTAAAAGTGTTTTGTATAGTCTAGCCTAGTTCATAACATTTCGGAGATGGAAGATGCCTCCTTGGGACTTGGCACAAGCCAATCACTTTCCCTCCTCATGATCAGTAAAGTACGTTAATATAACACGTGTGTACCATTAGCAATGAAACCAGGAGGAACAACATGGAGCAGCCTGTCTCTGCAATCTATGCCTCATTGGTTTGTCGTGTTGCAGCAACAGTGACATCCTCCTATTTAAGTGTAACAGATTAGACGAGCTGAATGGCCTCTTCTGTTTATGTGTCAGTGTCTCGAGGAACTGAATGTCTTCATCCTGGCCCGAGGGCAGAGGTTCAAGGATTTCAGTCGGAACCCCATGGTTCCTGCCTACCAGCGTGTTGTGCTGACTAAACTCTATCTCCCTGAGTTATAGGAGACAAACAGAAGGTTGGAAGAACACAACAAGCCAGGCAGCATCAAGAGCTAGGAAAGAAAACATTTCAGATGTAACCGTTCTTCAGAACTGGGTTGAGGGGTAGGGGGAGCTTCAGATAAAGAGGGAAGGGGGTGGTTGGGGTGGGGAGATCGGGGGATGGTGAGTTATGGATATGTGGACACAAGTGGTGGGTGCAACATGGTTGGGTAATGGGAGGGATGAATTCGGTTGGGAGCTGAAAGGTCGAGTCGTTAGGTGGAATGGAAGACTTCCCAGTCAGTTCGTATTTTAATTCTCTTTCCCAATCCGTTTCCAACATGGCCATCCTTGGCCTCCTCCATTGCCACAAGGAACCAAAGCATAATTTGAAGGAACAAGATCTCATCTGTCACCTGTGCAGCCTCCCCCGGAGACTCAACATTGAATTCTCCAATTTCAAATAACCTCCCTTCCAATTCCCCGACTCCCTTTCCTTGCCCTCCTCTCCCTTCCATTCCTCTGAGCAACCTTTTGTCCAACTGGATTCAACCCTCCCATAAACATCTCGCTGATACCCTTTATCTCTGTTCACTTATCCATACCTCGCCCCTCTGCCTCCTCCTCCCTCACCCGCACTTTATCGATATAACCCCTTACTCCCATCCACAGTCCTGACGAATGGTTATATCCAAGGCGTTCACTTCTCAAAGTCTTGATGCTGCCTTGCTTATTCTGTTCTTCCAGCTTCCTGCGTGTGTATTTTGGATTCCAACTGCTGCTTTTATTTTAAATTGTCTTCTTGTGTAACAGGCAGGAGTTAGTGAACACATTGCACCTATTGTTATCCAATAGGTCTGATGGGCTGAATGGCTTTCTTACATTACTGTGAAACCAGCTAGAATTGCTGAAGGGGTTCCTCTTTCTTTTAATCGTGGGAATGTTTCGTGTCCAACAGTGCTTTTGATTCATGTTACCTTTACATTAAATGTTTTTTTAGATTTGATACTTTAGTAGCTTAGGAGGTGACTCATTGTTCTGACACTGTACAATCTTCACAGAACGTCCCCACCTCTGATCGTATGACAGAGGGAAATACATTGATGAAGCAGCTGAAGATGTTTATGCCGAAGAAGCTACCCACAGAGATATCCAGGGACTGGGAAGATTGATGTCCACCAGCCCCATCGTGCTCTAAATGATTCAACCAGTGGGGGGTTTACAATTGATTCCCAATAAGTTAAATTTTGTTCAGTCTCCTTGACATCTTGCTCAATCAATTACTGCCATGATATCAGGGCCAGTCACTTTACGCTGTGTTCATACCTTCTATCCATTTCAATAGGCCAAGGTATATGTGTGGGGAGTGTTTGCTTCTCTCAGAGGGAAATGACGATTGGGACCAGACAGTTAGGGGAGGCCAAATCACTGAAATGTTGGGGGGTGCGAGTTTGTGTCAGTGGATTTTGACCCGACAGAGAGTCGATGGCTACAAAGAATTGGGCATAAAGGAGAAATTGCAGCCGAGAGCAGATCAGCCCTGACTTACTGAATGGAAGGGCATGTCTGAGGGGCTATGTAGCCTGGTTTTATTCCAGTATACCCCATAGTTCAGTCACTTTGCGGCCTCTTCCATTTCCTCTGTGACTGACTTCAAGTAACTGAATAGACTGATCCTGTTGCTGTGGAACTGGATACTGGTGCTGCATGATCTGGTTACAGTTTTATAGGCCCGGGGGGTTTATTGGCCTCCTCCTGTAATTGTATATCAGGCTCCAGGGGTTGAAAAGCCTCATTTTGTTCTGGTGTAATTGAAATCCATATTGACTAAATCTACCGCCCATGGAGAAAGTGAGCACAGCAGATGTTGGAGATCAGTGTCGAAAAGTGTAGCACTGAAAAAAAAACACGGCAGGTCCGGCAGCATCAGAGGAACAGGAGAATCGATGTTTTGGACGTTCGTGATGAAGGGCTTATGTCTGAAACGTAGATTCTCCTGCCCCTCGAATGCAGCCTGATCTGCTGCGTAATTCCAACACCACATGTTTCGACGTCTGCTGCCCCACGCATGTCAATCTTCCTGGTCACATCATCCAATTACTTTAAAAAAAATTGTCAAGCACTAACTTCCTCGCACAAAGCCACACTTACTATTCTTAATCAAAGCCTGTCTTTCTAAATGCATGTACATCTTATCCCTCAGAACCTTCTCAAGTAACTTACCTACCACGGATGTTAAACCTACTGGTCTGTAGTTCCAAAACTTTTTGTTGTTCAGTTCTTCTTGAAAAGGGGCACACTATTTGCTACCCTCCAGTCTTCCGGGACGTGCCCTGTGGTTAATGATGATCAACATTAGAAGCCAGGGTCCCCGCAAATTCTTCTGGAGCCCCTTGAGGTGTTCTTGAATATATCGGGTAAGGACCATGAGATTTATCCACTTTCAAACATTCTAGTACTTCCAAAATCTCCTCTACTATGATATGGATCGTCCCTTAGATATCACCACTAACTTCCTCAAGTTCTCAGGTCAACATGTCTTTCTCCACTGTAAACATAGAGTAGAAATATTGGTTGAGGACATCACTCATCTTTTATAGTTCCACACATACTTGTCCACATTGGTCTTCGAGGGGTCCTATTTTCTCTCCAGCTATTGCTTTTTCTTTTAATATATTTAAAGTACCTTGTTGGATTCATCCTAATCTTCTCAGCCAAGGCTCTGTATTATTCCCTTTTCGCCCCACTGATTTCCTTCTTCAGTAAACTCCAGTATCTCTTATATACCTCCAGGGGTTCTCCTGATCCGAGCTGTCTGTATCTGAGCCACGCCCCAATTCGAACATGAACCTGTGCACCAGTTACATCTCTCTCCATAACTATTTGAAAATTAATGGAACTATGGTTACTGGTCCCAAAGATCTCCCCCACTATTAACTCCGCCCTATTTCCGAAGAAAATGTCGAGTTTTGCCCCTTCCTGAGTAGGACACTCGAAATGCTGCTTGAGGAAGCTTTCCTGCCGCATTAAATGAGTCTCTCTCATCAAATTCCTTAACACTCTGGCCGTTCCAGTCTGTATTAGAAAAATGAAAAGCCCCTATTATGATAACCTTATTGCTCCTGCAGGTCTCCCCTGTCTCCCTGCATATTTGTTATTCTCATTCCTGTTGACTACTTGGGGGCCTATATTGCATCCGTAATCACCTCACCAATCCCTTCCTATTTCTTAACTCCACCCACAAAGCCTCTCTGGGTGATCCATCAGTTATTTTATCTCTGATTTCTGATGTGGTACTCCCCTAAATCATAAATTCCACTCCACTCCCCTCCTTCCACCATCTCTGTCTCGCCTAAAGCACCTGTACCCTAGCACATTAAGCTGTCAGTCCTATCCATCACTTAGCCATGTTTGTGTAATGGCTACAGTATATCAGTCCCACCGACCTATTCAAGCCGTGAGTTCATCGGCCTGACCTGTAGGCCTTCCTGCATTAAAATAGATGCAATTTAATCCAAAAGGCAGTATTTTGTCTCTGTCGTTTTCCAGCCTAACCTTATTATTTCTGATCACTGTATCACATTCCAGCCTCGCACCTGCCTCCCTCCTCTTGAGGACACCACCCCCTGCCAATCTAGTTTAAACCCACCCTTGTAACACTAGCAAAACTGGCCACCAAGGTCTTGGTGTCCTCTTCAGTGCACGGAGGGGACGGTAATCTCCCTCTCAGGTGATTTCCAGTGTCAAAGTTTTTTTTAAAAAAAAAATGTTTCTCCTAGCTCTCTGCAATCACGCTGCGGGACCTCGTCCCTATTTCTACTGGTATCATTTGTGCCAACGTGCATAATGATTTATGGCTCCTCCCCCTCCCCCTTGAGAATGTTCTGCAGCCTCTTGGAGATATCCTGGACCCTAGCAGCTGGGAGGTAGCCAACCATCATGGATTCCCGTTTGAGGCCACAGAATCTCCGATCTGTCCCTCTAATAATCGACCCTCCTATCTTTTACATCCTGTTTACGTTTACCCTTTCCCGCTGTCCACCAGAGCCAGTGATAGCACCACCAACCTGGCTACTGCTGCTTTCCTCTGAACGGTCATAGTCCTCAACAATCCAAAATGGTGTACTTTTTTCGAGAAGAATGGCCACAGGGGATTCCTACACTCCCTGCCTACTCCCTTTGCCATTCCTGGTGGTTATCCAACTACTCTCGCCTGGAACATGACAGGAAGCAAGGAACGCCTGTTGGACTAAATCGTGTTTATTTAAATGCAACAGGGCAGACAGGTAAGGCTAATGAACTCAGGGCGATGAACGTTGGACTGGAATATTACAGTCATTAAAGAAACATAACTAGGAGTGTGTCTTGGGTGTGGCCACCACACTAAAGCACTTATCTATGAAGTTCTCAGATGACCCTGAGTGCATCTTAAATTAGATTACCTACAGTATGTAAACAGGCCCTTCGGCCCAACAAGTCCACACCGACCCACCGAAGAGCAGCCCATCCAGACCCACTCCTCTACACCCAACACCCAGGGCAATTTAGCATGTCCAATTCACCTAACATGTACATCCTTGGACTGTGGGAGGAAACCCATCCAGACAGGGGGAGAATGTGAAAACTCCACACAGTCAGTTGCCCAAGGCAGGATTTGAACACTGGTCCATGGTACTCTGTGGCAGCAGTGCTAAACACTGAGCCATCGCGCCACCCAGCGTAGCTCCCTATCACGGTTTCTCAGGAGCTGAATCTGGGTGCAGTACCCACAGGTGTAGCCATCAGAGCCGGTGGAAATCTCCCTGAGCTACCACATTCCACAAGAGGAGCGTGCGGCTGCCCTAAATGCCATCTCGACTGATGTAACAATAAAGTGAAAAGGACTTTGTTTGAGTATACCAGTAATTTGTGCTGAGCTCTAGCTATCCGAAGCCTCTCGTGCCAAAGCCTTATTGCTTCCTTTGCTACGACGGCATGTCTCTCTATCCCTACTCATTTAGTTTTGGTCAGGGAAGGAATAAGGCACTACAGTGATGTTGTGTTTGGGCTTTCCGCACTCCTTGACAACTGGCCACTGACTATCTGCTCCCCAGTGCAGGCCACTGCTTGGCCTTGTAGAGTGTCTTGCTGAGTTCTTCCTTCTGGTAATGGTGGCTGTGTCGATGCAAATCTTCACCCCGATAGGTAATCCGTGTTGTTACAGTCCTCTGGTAATTTCTGTCTATTAGCGTTGCGTTTATGAATTCCTGGAATCCCTCGATAGCATTCCAAACTGTGTCTCACACCATAGCGAGACAAGTTGATGTTCTTGTGAATACAGGGCTAATGGAAAAGAATACCATCAGACATAGAGGCAACAATATGTCTATCCGCTCACTGACTCTGCTTTTCCTTCGATTAGTTTATTTTATCTTGATAATCCCTCATTCCACTATCCTGCGATATCCCTATAACACTTGTATAAAAATCTGTCTGTCTCATCCTTGAAGATATTTAATGATCCAGCCTCAACAGCCCTCCGAATTTTCAACAATTGTTTCCCTCTCACTGATGTGAGACTTGGTGGTCTTTAATCTAGTGATTTGTTCACTCTATATTGCATAAACTTCCAAATCTTCCTCAGCTCCTCCAAACTGAAGACCGATTCGTAGGATGTGTTTAACATATTCTCTTGCTCTGTGAACACGCTGTCCCCTGAGTCCCTGATACTCCCATTTTTATCCCATGTTATTCTCTTCCCCTTAATAAACCAAAAAAAGACTGTGGATTCTTGCTAATCATACCCGCAAATGTTTTATCACCCCTCCTTCTGCTGTTCCACTGACTTTTTAAATTTAGACCTCCACTTTCTATATTCTTTTAGGACTTTCATTGACCTGCTCACTTGGTACATGCTTTCGGTTTCTCTTTCCCTTTTCACCCTGTTCGGAACTGCTGTCGACATCTGAGATTCTCTGGGCTTGTTTTCCTAAATTTTATCTTCGGTGTAACATGCTGGGCCGACACTGTCATCAATTCCATTTAAATCAAATGATCCTCCAACCCCCGCCCCACCTTGTTCTGCTACAGTTTCACCCAGAAGCAACTGCACTTTGGCCAGATCCTGTCATTTTTTACCCATAAAATCTGTCTCCCCAGTGCAAAATGCTTTTATTTTCTAACATTTTTTGGGGTCTTTTCCTTAGCAAAGTCAAAATGTGTGATGTCACGGTCACTGGTCCTATAATGCTCTCCCACTTCTGCCTGGAACAGCTGACTGGCTTCGTTCCCCACAGTGAGGCCCAGCACTGCACTGCCCTTTATTGTATCTGCTCTATGTTGATATAAGAAGCTCTCTGGAATAAATTTCAAAACACCTGCCCCCTCTTAAAAAGTTATCATTGCCCTAATGATTGTTTGGAATTGAAATGCCTGAATATAATGATCCTATTATTGTTTTTACACACCTCAATAACTTGGTTATATACCTGCCCCCATACTTCTCTTTATCTGAGGGTCTATAATATATCCCGCGCAGTGTTTCTGTCATGGTTTTGATCCTGAGCTCTAACTACCAAGCTTCATTAAAAGATCCTTTCAAGATATCGTCCCTTCTTACACCATTAACTGACTCCATAATTAATCAGGCAATAACCCCTCCTCTTTTACCCTTTCTCCTGTCCTGACCATCATTCTGTTACCACAGAATATTGAGTTGTCAGCCCCGACCTCCCTCAAACACATCTCAGAAATGACCAAAATGTCACACTTCCACATATCACCTCGTTTCCTTATCATACCTGTCTGTCTGATAATATTACCAGCATTAAGGTAAAGCACATCCAACCTGGAATATATCACCCTGAATACTCTGTATCTCGGAGTTCTTCAGTCATTCATTGTTCGTTATCAACCTGTCCAATTTATGAACCAAAACTGTAACTCTGGGAATGAATGAATATTTATTAAATTTTCATTTTGTTTTTAGTAAATGTGCTCATCAAAAGCAACTTTCTAGAACTGAGCAGTCAGCTCCAGATACCACGAGTTTCTGCTGATTAGTTCACTGTTGAGTGTGCAGAGGGGACAGGCCTCAGTAATGGAGAAAGTGAGGACTGCAGATCCTGGTGATCAGAGTCGAAAATTGTGGCGCTGGAAAAGCACAGCCAGCCAGGCAGCATCTGAAGAGCAGCATGGTCAAGCTTTGGCATCTGCCGTTCCCATGTTTTCCATTCCATAATACACAGGATATTGGGAACCATACTTGCTCAGAAAGGCAGCACTCTACAGAGCCCTGAAATGGAAAGCAATCAATCATTTGGTTGGACAGGGAGTAAACAAGTTGATGTTAAATACAGACAGATTGAAGTACAAACATAAGGATAGATAAATCCCTCGGCCAGACGGGAAACATCCGAGGTTACTACAGGAAGAGAGGGAAGAGATTTCTGTGCCTTTGGCGATGGTCTTTGCATCTTCACCCTACCTTTGAGTAGCATCGGAGAATTGGAGAGTGGCAAATGTTACTCCCATGTTCAGGCAAGAAAAGAGGGATTGTCCTGAGAATGACAGACCAGTCAGTCTTACATCAGTATTGGCCAAAGTATTGGAGAGGATTCTGAAAAATCATAGTTTGATTAGAAATAGTCAGCATGGCTTTGTGAGGGTCACGTCATACCTCACAACACTTACTGGATTCTTTGAGGATGGAATTAAGCACACTATAGAAGGTAGAGCAGTGCATGCGGAGTGCATGGATTTTAACAAGGTGTTTGATAAGCTTCTCCGTGGTAGTTTCATTCAGAAAGTAAGGAGGCATGGTATACAGGGAGACCTATCTGTCTGGATACAGAATAGGCTCGCCAATAGAAGACAGAGGGTGGTGGTAAATGGGAAGTATTCAGTGTGGAACTAGGTTAGCAGGGGTGTTCCGTAAGAATCAGTTCTGGGACCTCTGCTGTTTGTGATTTTGATAAATGACTTTGATGATGCAGTGGAAGGTTGGGTCCGTAAGTTTGATGATGTAACACAGATTGGTGGAATTGTGGATAGATTAGATTAGATTAACAAATGCACACCGACCCGCCGAAGCGTAACCCTCCCAGACCCATTCCCCTAGATTTACCCCTTCAACTAACACGACGGGCAATTTAGTGTGGCCAATTCACCTAACCTGAGCATTTTGGATTGTGGGAGGAAACCCGAGCACCCGGCGGAAACCCACGCAGACACAGGGAGAATGTACTAACTCCACACGGAGAGTCACCTGATGCGGGAATTGAACCCGGGTCTCTGTTGCTGTGAGGCAGCAGTGCCAACCAATGTGCCACTGTGCGGAGAGCTGTTGCAGTTTGCAACAGGACATTGACAGGGTGCAGGATTCGGCCGCTAAGTGGCAGATGATGTTCAATATGGAATAGTGGGTTGCGATTCATTTTGGGAGGTTGAATTTGAATGCAGAATAGAAGGTTAAAGGCAGGATTCTTCCATTGTGGAGGAACGGGGGGGTCATATGGCCAATAGCATAGCTCCCACAAAGTTGCTACCCAGGTTTATAAGGTTGTTAAGAAGGCGTTTGATATGTTCATTAGCCGAGAGATTGAATTTAAGAGCTGCGACGTTATACTGCAACTCTACGGAGCCCTGGTGAGATCACACTTAGAATATTGTGATCAGTTCTGGTTGCCTCGTTCTAGGAAAGATGTGGAAGCTTTGGTGAGGGTGCTGGGGAGATTTATCAAGATGCTGCCTGGACTGGAGGGCATGTCTTACAAAGAAAATTTGAGGGAGCTAGCTTGTTTTCCTCATTGGAACGAAGAAGAATGGAAAGTGACTTGACAGCGGTGTACAAGATGATGAGAGGCATAGATAGATTGAATAGCCAGAGACATTCTCCCAGGGTGGAAATGGCTCTCGAGGGGATATGGTTTTAAGGTAATTAGAGGAAGGTTTAGGCGAGATATCAGAGGTAGGTTCTTTAAACAGAGAGTGGTGGGTGTGCGCAATGAACAGCCAGCAGTTGTAGTAAAGTCAGCTACAATAGGGATATTTAAATGGATAGGCACATGAATGATATTATAATGAAAGGTATGTAGGTTAGTCTGATCTTAGAGTAGGATAAAAAGTTCTACAGAACGTCAAGGGCCAAAGGGCCTGCACAGTGCTGCACTTTTTTGCACTGCTCTATGTTTTCAGTTTCACCCAGCTTGTGGATTCTCATCAATTGTTGAATGTGTGAGGGGGTGATGTGTGTGAGATCAGGAAGCTTTGGAGGGGTGTAAGGCCAACACTTCCAGTTATGGTGTGTATTGTTACAGTCACCTGAAAGCCAGTATGACATGTGTGGTTACCTAAACCAGACAGAACCCGTCAATTTCAGTTATTACTGTGATTTTTGGATTGCCGTTTGCTGCTGGTTATTTCACATCCATTCTACTGTGTGATCCATGTAGTAATCTCTGACCATTCACAGAGATGTACAATTTTATTTTGATACTGGAGAATGTGAAGGTGACATTTATTGGATATGGCCTTAGAGGTTTCTTTGTGAGACACAAGGCCCTGCAATAGATTGTCAATTTGTTAATGTCTTCACCCATGTCTGGTCCGGGGTGCAGATGTATGGAGTCTGGGAGGCAGGTCAGATTTAATCACCATAGGTAACTTGTATTGTGAGGTTCTGGCTCCCCATGTCAACACGACTGCTCTCTGGGCCAGGCTGTGATTGAGGATGAATTTTAAACCTTGGTTGCTGGTCAGCCATTAGTATTGAACCTGGACAACATTTGTACCTACACTGAGACCAGTGATAGTCTGTTGGCAGGTTCTCCCCCTGCCCAAAATGGATTCCAAACTATTTGCTGTGAAGTAATGTTTGATTGAGTGCCGTGAACCAGGTTAGAAGCTCAATGCACAGAGTTTGGAACAGACAGCTGTAAGGTCCAATAACTCTGTAAATGATTTCAGATCTATTGGAAGCAATTTTCAGCGTAGCTCATTGCATGGTGTTGAGTTTCCTGACCAGAACAATAATCGGATGTTTGTTATATTTCATGAATTGGGCAAAAATACGATGTGAATGATAATCATTCAACTGAACTATAATGTCTTAAATCAATTCTGTTGATTCTAGATTTATGTAACTAAAATATAAACTCCTGTCAAGATTTTCTAACACAGAAATAAAGCATATACATTTTATTTTATCGAAGAAAGATCATAACTCTGGTGGTAAGCAGAATTAGATATTCAATGTCAGGATTCAAAGCAATGTTTTGCCACTCCAATATTTTTAAAGTGGTTGGCTTTTGAATGATTTGAACTTATACATTTATATATAATCAATCAGTTTAATTTCTCACTGAAATGTACGATCTTCAGCTATTTGCCAGCAACTTAAAAATGGTAACAATTCAACACGGACTGTGAATATTAAACTAAATAAATTATTTGTGTTATCAAATTTTAGTGAACAATAATTTGAAAACTTCCAATTTTTAAAATGAAGGATGGTTAATATGAAACGTGGAGAGTGAAAAAAAGCAACAAACATAATATTGTGTCAGAGCTTTACAAGGAGTTTTGTGACAAAGCAATCATATATTTGTTTGAGTAATTGGAATACAACATGCAAAATATTTATGTTCTGAGTAATAAACAGACTTCATAATGAAGCTGACCTTGCAATACTTGCATTTTAAATGCTTATGCTGCACCAAATAATCACATGTTTGCGAGCATTTACACAGTGACATAATTGGACACTGACTTTTATTCATACTTGGCACATGAGAGAGTGCAAAACTATAAAGTACAGGAGGAGAACATTGGCCATTATGTATGCATCAGCTCCTCAAATGTCTCCCAAGCGCCTCCCATTTGCCAGCCCTCTCTCTGCTTGCCGTTAAATTATTAATTTCCAAATATATATATCATGTTCTCTTTTGAATCTTCATCCACAACTTTCCCAGCCATTCAATTCCAATTCGTAACAACTCTCTAAATAAAAGCGTTTTTCCTTATTTCACTCCTAGCTCTTTTGCTGACAACCTAGAAATTAGAATTCCTTGATGCTGTAATGCCAACTAATTGAGTTTTTTTTTACTAAATAACGTTTTTGAGCACCGCAATAAATTAACATCTTTGTCTGTTCTGCTCCAGGAGCAACAAGCCTTGCAAGAACTTTAACAAACACTACAACGGAAAAACAAGCAGAAAACTAGTCGCTAGGATATATGAACATCAACTGGCCACATGACTCCAACACTAATTTCTTACATACTGATGAGGAAGTACATCACTTTGACTAGGTCTGCATATCCATCCTAGGACAGGCCATACAGAGACAAGCACAAGAATTCCTAGAAAAATGACATTGCAACCGGATCTATATCAACAAATACATCAATTTTGACTCCACCTACGACCCTTTTAGTAAAAGGGCTGGGAATGACATCATCGACACAGGAAATTACATTACCAACTCAAGGAAACAGAAACACTTAAATAGAAAGTGGAAGATAACACCAGCACTTCACTGGAGGTTCACTGACTGAGTACAGTCAATGGAACAAACCAACAACTGCCATTAGCTATTGCTTCAGAATATATCTTTGTTCATGGCTGCCACCACATAGAATCATTGAATGAAAATGCGAGCCTGCACCACCAAGTGCATATCCAAAGGCTTTTTAGAAAGTTTGTGGGATTACCGGCTCAATTATCCACCTAGGCAATGCATTCCAGACACATGTCACCAGAGGCTGAATGGCGGCTCGGTGGTTAGCAATCGTGCCGTCGAGCGCTGGGGACCCCGGTTAATTCCAGCCTCAGGTGACTGCCTCTATGGATTTTGCACATTCTCCCTGTGTCTGCGTGGTTTCTTCTAGGTGCTGCGGTCTTCTCCCACAATCCAAAGATGTGCAGGTTAGGTGAATTGACCGTGCTAAATTGCCCATAGTGCTCAGGGATGTGTACGTTAGTTGCATTAGTCAGGGGTAAATATAGGAGGAGCGTGTTTGGGTAGTTTATTCTTTGAAGGGTCAATGTGGATTTATTGGGCCAAACAGCCTATTTCCACACTGTAGGAATTTTGTATTCTATGTCTGTGGCATTCTCTCAGTTCAAAACAGACTCACAAATCCTTTCTCAATCCCCTGCCTTTCACTTTTTAGTATGTGTTCCTTTGTTTTTGACCCTTTGAGTAAGGGAAACAGCTGCGGTCTGTTCATCCTCTCGATTCGCCTTATAATCTTGTACACTTGTACCAGGTTCCCTCCTCAACCTTCCCTGGGGCAATGAAAAATTTAGCCCTTGCCCTTCACAGTCTGAGTACTCACTTGTCTTGTTATTTCAGATGTGCATCCTCTCACATTTATCAGTGTTAAATTTCATCAGCCATTAATCTGGATGTAGAAATCATCTGTTTATATCGTCCTGTAGCCTAACCCTTTCCTCCTCACTGTGAAGCACCCAGCTAATCTTTGTGTCATCCTCGACATTAGTTATCATTATACTGCCATCCATCTTCCACATTCTCACCATCATCATTTTTGAATATCATAAACAAACCTTGATTTCCTTCCTGTTCTCCAAATGTTATTCACAAAGGAATAATTAAGAATTCCAGTCTCTTGCTATTCTTATTTTGGGGAATTTACAGAGTGATGTAGTTAACACCTATTTTGAGGGAGCTGCAAATAGCATTTTCGACACAGACTTGAATTCACCTTTTACACTCTGCCCCTCAGCATGTCTTATTCATAAAGTGTGTACCTAATTTAGAATGAACTATGGTTTGGCAACTTGCACTGGAACATTAGCCTTTTGTGTGGCACTGTTCTTTGTAACAATAGTCAGAACTGAAAAATTTTTCATCAACAGGATAGACGCAAACTCAATGCTTGAATCAGCTAATGTGATGAGGATAAATATTCAATTAACTTCGACGTTAAGGACAAACTGCAGGAGATCAAATCATATTCTCATGTCTACCTTGAATTTGAAGCAAATACATACTGTTCAAAAAAATCAAAAATGTTGAGACACCATACCAGGGGAAAAAAATGTCATCTGCAATTGATGGAGATGCAGAAATATAGAGTGAATATGCAATCTGAATAATAATTAAGGGATAGAAAAAGAGATACATCAAATCGTAATTTTCAATGGAACCAGATCCCAATTTTCCAGAAGATTGATGTTTTTCACCCAACCTCACCCTTCCTTTTGCTAAAGCAAGTTTTTCCCAGTCACTAAAACTTCATTAGCCATTCTTCTTCCGCCTTCCTACTCTTTGTTTTACATTCCTACTTCCCTTGCATTAACCCTTCTGCTGCTACATACTCTTCCACTGATGATGTCTCTTCACGTCAATCTTCTTCCACTCTCACAGTAAGTTACCCCAATTCCCCAGTTACTCCCACTTCCACTGGCCATCCCTTGCCATTTTTGCTTTCCAACTACAGTAATAGGAACTCCTGGTTTCGTGCTGCTATTGGTCATCAGTCAATGATGAGATTGGGATGATTACTGCCCATTCGGAACAGACAATAGTGTGTGTCTGCCACTGTCCAATACACTATAAAAGTATGGTTCTGTTCCCATACAGAGTGGAACTTTTTTTTCTGTCTCTGTGTCACAGCGCTTAAGCAAACAGCGTCATCCCAATAGGACAAACCTCTCCTCAGAATCAGAAGTCCAAGCATCAGTTTTTCCTTAAACATTGTGAGGACAGTGACCGTGTTCGATAATTTTGCTCTTTACCATTTTAACTGATTTTCCAATGTCATTTGAAGTGAAATCAGAGTAACTTCCCTTGCATCAAAGTAATATTTCTCTCATGTAGCATCATTCCCCCTCAGAAAACTGTGGTTAATGGAAATCAGAGGAAATTCTGTGCTGGTAATTTCTTCAATGAACAATGACTCCTTCCCTCGAGCTATTGGGAATGACAAATAATCTCTGCCTTAGCTATTGCCTTCCAAAACCATGCATGGATTTGTCTTATTAATAACATCAAGATACATCAGTTTTCACAGTTTGGTCTAAAGTCTCAGAACAGTTAGACCTTGCTGGTTGAATGTCACCCCAATGAAATCAGAGCTTTACAATAAGATAACTATTACGATTATTTTCAATCAGTTATTTTCTGAGGACTGGTCGTGCGATGTCAGTGCCACTGAGAGCAACATTTTCTCGTTCAACAGCATCACATCACATTGGCTCAAGGCTGCACCATTCCGCAATTCTACTTCATTCTCCAGCTCATTTGCCGTGCTCACCAGATATAGGGGCCCACAAGATGGAATAACTTAGAGATGCCTGTGAGCATCTGGAACCTGCCACCCCACCCATGCCCTGCGCTCTGAGTCCATCCCCTCCTCCAAGCCCACCTCCTGTCGTGTATTCACCTTCCCGCCTAACCTTCCACGCCCTAATGCTGAATGTTCTGCAAAGGTCTCAGCTTTATCCCTCTGTGCCCCTACTTTAATGAATTTCAGGAATGACATAATGTTGAACTCCTCTTCCACCATCTTCTCCTTAGTGTCCATTTCTTTGGACAAGAGTCCACTTGCCATCCCAGAGACCCTTCACCCAGCTCTACCACTGTCCCTCCACCCGGACCCATTCCTCTGGCGTTTACTTGAACTGAATCTGTTCATTGAGAAATTTCCATTTGACACTTGTTGCCTTAATGTCTCTGCATCCCCCTCACACTGTCCAACCTATCACCCTCTGAACAGAATGTATGCTGTATGCTTCGATCCAAACCTGACCGTGTTATTCAGCTTGCGTCGATAAGGCTGGTGGACTCACCTCTACATTTCAGAGGCTGAGTGCCAATTTTCAGGTACCTCCGCATGTCACCTGCTGGTCCATTACCCTACCATGGCACCTCAGGCCATTTTATTAACTAAATCTGACCACATCTCTTCTGGAGATTCCCACCCACTCGCACACCCCCTCACCCCGCCCCCCACCCCACCCCCCCACCACCACAGCGACCCCATCTAACAGTCCCAAAGCTGATGGCCCTCAGATAGCAGTGCTCGCTTTTATCTCCTCCTGAAAATCCACAAACAGAACTGCCTGGGCAGACCCATTGCTTCAGCCTGCTCCTGCCATACAGAGGAGGTGTATGGATAAACACGTGGGCCCAAGTTATACCTCTTCCTTCATGGGGTACGTAGACTATTCCTTGTTCCATTTCTTTACACTCCCCCCATCCACAATACTTTCTCTGATACGTAGATGATATCATCGCTGCTGCTCCTCTCTCTTGTCCCGAAATTGAAACGTTTATCGTTTCCAATTTGCAGCCCTCTCTCACTTTCACCTGTCTATCTATGACTCCTCCCTTCCTTTCCTCGACATCTCTGCTTCTATTTCTGGGGATAGACCAGTCACTTTAAATCCAGTATTAACCCACCAACTCCCACAGCTACCTGGAGTATACATCCTCACATCCTGTTTCCTGCATAGGCTCCATTCCATTCTCTCAGTTCTTCCGTCTCCACCGCATTGCTTCTGATGATGTCAACTTCAGAAATGTGGCCTCTGAAATCTCCACCTTCTTCCTCAACCGAGAATTCCCCAGCACTGTTATCGACAGGGCCCACAATTAGTTCTGACCCGCCTGCTGCACTTCTACCTTCACCCTCTCTCCTCCCTCCTGCAACAGTGTTAGAGTTCTCCTTGTGCTTACCTACCATCCCACCAGCGTTCACATGCAGAAGATCATCAGTCTGCATTTCCCCACCTCCAGCGAGATGCCACCACCAGACACATATTTGCCTCCTTTCCCTTTTCCAACTTCTGAAGTGACCATTTCCTCCAGGACACCCTAGTCCGCTCGTTATTCACTGGCCACACTTCCCCCACCTCCCCCACCCTACACCACAGGTTCACTTTACTTTCGCCCTGCCGGAGGTGTTACACTTTCCCATTTGCCTCCTCCCTCCTCACTATTCAAGGGCCCAAAATACCTTCCAGGTGAAGCAGCATCCTACCAACATTTCCCACAATCTGGTCTACTACATTTGCTGCTCACATTGTGATCTACTCTACGTTGGGGAATCTAAAGGTAGACTGGGTGACCACTTCACTTAATATCCAAGATGTAAGTATGCAAAAGTCCCTGAGTTTCCAGTTGCCTGCCATTTTAATATACCATCCTGTTCCCTGACCAGTATCTCTGCGCCAGGCTTGCTGCAGTGTTCCAGGATATTTCATAGCAAGCTGGAAGAACAGCACCTCATTTTCCGCGGGTGGACCCTGCAGCCATTCAGACTCAAAATAATGGTCAATAATTTTAGGGACAGAACTCCTCAATGCCCCCGACCCATACACCAGGTCTTGTTCTCACGTGGCCTTCATTACTCACCCCCTATTGTTAGCTACTAACAGTCTCCATTAACAGCTATTCAGCCTCTGCTGTATATTAATGAACATTTTCAGGGCTACCATTTGTTCTGAAGAAGGGCCACTGAACTACAGACGTTAATTCTGATTTCTCTGCACAGATGCTGCAGACCTTTTGCAGCAACTTCGGATTTTGTTTTAACAATGTCTCACGATGTTTTTGTATCATAATGCAATACGTCATGGACATTTAGAGGCCCGTCAAAGATAGGAACTTTGTAATTTCTCATTAAATGTTCAAAAACAAATATTTGAGATTCAACTGAGATAGCAGCTTTGCTTATATCGTTCAGATTATTCAATTTGTCACACTTCAGAAAGAAACAGTAATTGATAGAGGGAAACACAGCAGGTCTGGCACCCTCTGAGCAGAGATACACAGAATTAACCTTTGATTTCAATATGACTTTTTCAGAACAGTGTCACATTATATTCGATATGTTAACTCTGTTTCTCTCTGCAGATACTTCCTCATCTGTTGCGCTTCTACCATCATTTTCTGTTTGTATTTCATGTTTACATATCACTATATTTCATGTTTCTTGACAGGGCGACATGCTGAGTTTGGTAGCATATGGACAATGTAGTCCTTTCCTGTTCCTATTATAGTTGGTGTGTCTGGGACACACGTATGACGGCCGAAATCTGTTCCTTCTTTAAGAGTCAAAGGATAAAATAATATTTTACTGAATATCCTGTAAATCGCAGGAACTCCACTTTGTTTGAAAAGACATTGTAGAGGCAGCTGAAATTTCATGAGATAATAGGAATAGATTATTGATGGTGGAGCACTCTGTGTCCTTCGTTGAACTAGATTGTTCACCCCCTCTCCAAACGCTTTGATTACATATCACAGAATTATTTACAACAAAAGTGGGGGAAAACCCAGCCCTTTGTCTCTTCCAGCTTGGAGCGACTATATATCTACTGTTAGTCTCCTGTACTGTCCCCATAGCCCTCCACATTTTGTTATTCGCATCTGCTTTTAATTGTCAGTATCCTGCCAGATATGAGCAATATGATCAATCTCAAACAAAAAGAAAAACAGAACTTAGAGGGCAAGCTCAGCAGGCCTGGCTGTATCTGTGAAGAGAAATCAAAGTTAATGTTTCAGGATCGGTGACCCTACTCAATCTGTATTCCCAATGATTAAATGGTGTGTATATAAAATATAGTTCACTTTATCACATTTAATATTGTCCTTTTAGTTCACATTGTCATTCAGCATTGCATCACCCAAATGTTGGCTGTTTCCTTGTTATGCATTAGATTTAATTCTGTCTGTCAGAAAGAGGGATGATGACTGGGAACTATCATTGTACTCCCTACAGTCTCCACAGCCACTGCTCCCATTCCGCCCTATCCCCCACCCAATATCACATTCACTCGAACCTGACTCATTAATTCATAAGTCTAAATGAATATGTTCATTGTAAATATCACTTTTAGTTTTGGACTGAGGCCAAAATGCATAAAAATACGGTTTACAACAAATAAAACTGCATTTAGAAGTCTGTCAATTTATATAAATAATTACTGAAGCATATTCCCTATGGAAGTTCCACAGTTGCCCTATTAGAGCAGTGAGAGTAACATTCAGAGAAGTCCAGATTTCATGTCTATGTTCAGGGCGGCTGTGCCCAATGACAGTCTGTTCGCTGGCGGTTGTTCCCGTGGAGGATCGATCAGCACAGTAACAACATTCTGGTTGTGATTCTTTTGGGGGATGGAGGGATTTTTGGAGAGATGGTTAAAGCATAGTAAACGGACAACAGAGCAGAATCATGTAGCCTACGGAAAGAAAATATTCTTATCTCTCTCACAACTGACTTCACTCGAGCAATTGGTGATGGGAGATGTGACCAATAGCCAGCAATGTCAACATGTAGTCCAGTCCAGATATATTGTGAACTGAATGTGCTATATTGAAAGCTGGGACTGTTTGCACTGACTGTGATTGATGTCAGTCTCCATGCAATGCAACTGTGTCACTGGAGGGTTCCCCCGTCCTATTGGTGAGGGGCTTCATTCGGTGCGCTATCCCACTGTAGTAACTGATGCATCAGCTGCAACAGTAACAGAGATCAACAGCTGCATAGATCTGAATCTGAGAATAGCGGACTGGAACATTACAACAATGGAGAGGAGGTTTTCCTTGAGTCTTTTCAAGATTTCCCCCTCTTGGGGATTTCTAACATATCAGATATCAGCCGTGCTGATGATTATTCTGGACGGTGTGGAGGGTGTGCTGCTAACCTATTCTCGCTATTATTGGTGTTCTCTCCCTCTGTCCATTCATTATTCCCATAAACAAGTTTGAACTTCGTTGCAATTTCTGTTGTCTATATTTGTCAGAGAAAAAAACTATTGTCTTCAGTTTCAAATGCAGTCTCCATTCATTACCCATGAATTGCAGATCACTCACTCACAAACATCTGTGAACAAAACTGTGCACAGCCCTGCGATACCTTTTTGCCCTAAACTGATTTATGTCTCCTGTTCTCTCTGTCACCAAGCCTGTCCACTGCCAGCTCCTAATATCCCCAATCTTCATCTCTGTGTCAGTGCTGTTGTTCAACAAACCATTGGCTGCACGTTGGTAAAATTCAGACTTTATGTTTCAAGCTCTCTGCTGACCACTTTCCTGATTACAAATATTTTAATCACAAAATTGTTCTTGTCTCGGGCATTACTTCATGATTAGGACAATATATGAATGTAGGAATGTCGCTGGATGTAATTCAGGAGCAAAGCTTATTAAACGAAAGATATTGTTTCAAGTAATTTGTTTCAAGTTCCACCACAGCTGATGACAGAACTTAAATAAAGAATGATAAGAATTGGAATAAAAGTGACTTTCACGAAAAACAAACATAAAAGCAACATTTTGTCTGAAAACCTTCTTCTTTCACTGATCACCTTCGGTAAAGAAATCTAATGTTATTATCCTGTCTGGGTTAATTGTGACTTGAGACCCATGACAATGTACTTAACTTTATATTGTCTTGTGGAATGGCCTCAGAGTCAGGGCAACTAGTGATGGGACCAAATGCTGCCCTTGGCAGAGATGTCAACATCCCACGGATTAAAATAATTGAAGGTGAAATCAAATAAAGGAAGATTCTGAAATTCTGAAATTAAAGAAAGAAATGCAAAGGAAAGAGCAGAAAGTGCTGGGAAACTTTCCTGAACTGAAAGCAGCTAGAAAGGGGTGTGATTCATACCGTTGACAGGGAAATCTGCTTTGAAGGGGAGGAGGAATCAATAGAGAAAGAGAGATAAAGAAGGCAAAAAAGCAAACAAAGAGAATGATGATCAGCTGGGCTGGAAATCAAATGTGAGATTCACCTCACTTATTTTTCGCTTCTCCCAACTTCCTGAATATCATGCCCATGTAAATACAGGTATCCCCCGCTTTTCAAAAGTTCACTTTTCGCCACTTCCCTTTCCGAATGACTTACATTAGGATATTGTTTCGCTAACCAAAAGAACTCCGAACAGGATTTTCACTTTTACGAAGAAAGCCGATTTTTTTCCCATATAAATTAGTGCGACTGCACTTTACACCATATCAGCTTGCGAACGGTTTCGTAGGAACCTTCTGCTTACAGATAGTGAAGGAAACCTATATATATCTAAGATCATGTTTTAAGCAATTTGCTTCCCTCTGCCTGTCCTCGCTAAGTGCGGTCATCTTCTTATATTCATTAATTAGATATAGGTATCTCTGACTGGGGCAGCATGAGTTCATTTTTCCAGTTGCCCTTGAGATGACCTTGAGCTACTGCAGTCCACGTGTTTGATCTGATTTGGTTTCATTTACTTTAGTCAAATGCACAATGGAAAGGTTTGTTTTTATTGTAGTGCAGGCACATGATAGTAAACAAGAAAACAGAGATCACAGGGTCCTTGGACAGACTGATTCATACAAGGTTACATCTTCACAGGAGGTGTGCAAAGTAAGATCAACAATAGAAAGATTAATATTATTTGAAAAGTGAGAGATGTCAATTTGTCAGTCTAATAATGGTAGGGAAGGAAGTGTTCCTGAGCATGCCGGTCCATGTTTTCAAACCTCCGTGTCTCGTCCCTGTTGGAAGAGGATGTAGGAGATCATTACTGTTTTGGGAGAGATCTTTGATGTTGTCAGCCTTTCTGCGACAATGACAAGTATAAGTGGACGGAAGGTGGTCTTCCGTGATGGTCTGGACTGTGCATACAACCGTCTGTAATTTCTTATGGCCCTAGACAGAGCAGTTACCATGTCAGGTCAGTATGCACCCGAATAGAATGCTTTGAGTTGCCAGTATGCAGAGCACTGGGAGACGGCCAGTTTCAAAATAGTTAGATGTAGCAATTGGCTGTTAAATGGATACCCACGTTCTGGTTGCTGTTTTGACAACAATTGAAATTTAACTGATAATTTTAAATTATGTCCTCGATACCAAAACCTTGCTGAGTATTGCCAACATCGAACCAATGAGCCATCACCTGCTTCAAACGAGAAGAAAAGCCATGACCATCACAACGAAGAAGAAAGAGACAGAAACAAAGGGAAGGAGAGAGACAACACAGCGAGGGAAACAGATGGACAGTCAGTCAAACAGAGAAAGGAAACAAAACAAGGAAACAAACAGTCATATGTGCAGGGAGAAGGGAATGGAATAGGTTCAGGGGAAGAAACAGAAGACAGGGAAAAGGAAAACACAGGCAGTGTGAAGAAACAATGAGAGACAAAGGTCACAGGGAGCTGGGGATAGGGTCAAGGGGAGCTGGGAGGAATGGGAGGAGCTGGGGGTGAGGTTCGGAAAGACCTGGGCGCGAGCACTGGAGGGAGCTGGGGGTAGGGAGATGAGGATTTATTTTGTCCTGTGCCAAGATGACCAGGAAGATCATGGTAAGAATGGATGTACTGAACGATGGCTGTAAAACATGTCTGAGAGGCATGAGACATGTCTGAGGGGCTGCACAGGGCGTGCGCTAGGCGAGATCAATATGAACAAAATGAGCATTATCGGAGATTAGAAAGTCCATTCATCAGATTAAAAACAGCTAGGAAGAAGCTGTTCCTGAACTTGCTGCTCTGTGTGTTCAAGCGTTTGTATCGTTTATCCTGATGGAAGAGGTTGTGGGAGATCTTACAGGCATATGATGGGTCTTTAGTAATGTTAGAACAAAGAACATTCCAGTACAGGAACAGGCCATTAGGCGGTCCAAGCCTGCGCCGATCCAAATCCTCCATCTCAATCTGTCTCCTATTTTCTAAAGGTCTGCATCCCTATGATTCCTGTCTATTCAGGTATCTTTCTGGAAACATGTTTAATGGAGCACCACTGGTCACAGTTCTCCATTTTGAGAAACTCGCTTCCCCTACTACGCTCTGTCCCCTGTTGCCAAGTCAGTTCTTTATCCATGTAGCTAGCACACCCTTGACACCATGTGACTTCACTTTCTCCATTACCCGACCATGGGAAATCTTAAAAAAAAAGTCTTCCTGAAGTCCATGTACTTGACATCTACAGCCCCTCCCTCATCAATCAACTTTGTCACTTCCTCAAATAATTCTATTAAGTTGGGAAAACATGCCTTCCCTGCACTAAACCATGTTGCCTCTCACTGATAAGACCATTTTCATCCAAATAAGAATAGATCCTATCCCTCAGTATCTTCTCTTGCAGCTTCCCTACCCCAGACGTCAGGTTCACCGGTCTATAATTAACTGGATTATTCATGCTACCCTTCTTAAACAAGGGGATTAGAAACTTTCCAGTCCTCCAGGACCTCAGTTGTGTTCAAGCATGTTACAAAGATATTTATTATGGCCCCAGCTATTTCCTCTCTCCCTTCCCTCAGTAATCTTGGATAGATATTGGCAGCCTTTCTACGGCAATGAGCCATGTAAAGAGAGTCAATGCTTGCGAGATTCGAGTCCGTCGTAGGCTGGGCTGTGAACACAATCTTCTGTGGTTTCTGATGATCCTGGGCAGAGTGTTGCCGTACCAGGCCATTATGCACCCGGACAGTATGTTCACAATAGTGCATCTGTACAAGTAGTGCATGCTAAATATCCTGAGCCAAGTGAGGAAGGAGAGACGTTTTTGAACCATCTTGACTGTCACACCTATGTGAGAAGTCCAGGGTAGCTTGCCAATTATCATCACTCCAAGGGACTTGACGCTCTGCACTCTCTCGACTGTTGATGTAGATAGGGGCTTGATCCCTTTCTTTCGTGCTAAAGTCAATGATCAGTTCTTTACTTTTGCCGAATTTGAGAGGGAGGTTATCACTATCTCCTTTCTATGTTCAGACTCATCGTTGTTTGTTATCCCTCCTGCTTTGGTGGTGTCATCAGCAAACTTATGGTTGGCATTGTTTAGAATTTGGCAACACAGCCACGTGTGTAACTGAGTACAATAGGGGACTGAGGACACAGCCGTGAGTGTACAGAGAGTACAGTAGGGCGCTGAGGGACACAGCCGTGTGTGTACAGTGAGTACAGTAGGGGGCTGAGGGACACAGCCGTGTGTGTACAGTGAGTACAGTAGGGGGCTGATGACGCAGCCATAGGTATACAGGGAGTACATTAGGGACTGAGGACACAGCCGTGTGTGTACAGGGAGTACAGTAGGGGGCTGAGGACACAGCCATGTGTGTACAGAGAGTACAGAAGGGCGCTGAGGGACACAGCCGTGTGTGTACAGTGAGTACAGTAGGGGGCTGATGACGCAGCCATAGGTATACAGGAAGTACATTAGGGACTGAGGACACAGCCGTGTGTGTACAGGGAGTACAGTAGGGGGCTGAGGACACAGCCATGTGTGTACCGGAGTACAGTAGGGGACTGAGGACACAGCTGTGTGTGTACAGGGAGTACAGTAGGGGGCTGATGACACAGCCATGGGTGTACAGGGAGTACAGTAGGGGGGTGAGGGACACAGCCGTGTGTGTACAATGATTACAGTAGGGACTGTGGGACACAGCTGTGTGTGTACAGGGAGTACAGTAGGGGACTGAGGACACAGCTGTGTGTGTACACGGAGTACAGTAGGGGACTGAGGACACAACCGTGTGTGTACAGGGAGTACAGTAGGGGGGTGAGGGACACAGCCGTGTGTGTACAGGGAGTACAGTTGGGGACTGAGGGACACAGCTGTGTGTGTACAGGGAGTACAGTAGCGGGCTGAGGGACACAGCTGTGTGTGTACAGGGAGTACAGTAGGGGGCTGAGGGACACAGTCGTGTGTGTACAGAGAGTACAGTAGGCGGCTGATGACGCAGCCGTGTGTGTACAGGGAGTACTTTAGGAGGCTGAGGGAAGCAGTCATTTGTGTACAGGGAGAACGGTTGGGGGTTGAGGACACAGCCGTGTGTCTACAGGATGAATAGGAGGGAGCTGAGGACACAGCCGTGTGTGTACAGGGAGTACAATTGGGGTCAGAGGGCACATCTCTTGGTGTACAGGGGATAAAGTTGGGGGTGAGGACACAGCCATGGGTGTACAGGGAATATAGTAGGGAGCTGAAGGCACAGAGGTCGGGGTACAGTAGGGGGCTGAGGACACAGCCGTGTGTGTAGAGGGAGTACAGTAGGTAGCTGAGGACACAGCCAGGTGTGTACAGGTTGTACAGTAGGGGGCTGAGGACACTGCCATGTGTGTACCGGGAGTACAGTAGGGGGCTGAGGGACACAGCCATGTGTGTACAGTGAGTACAGTAGGGGGCTGAGGGACACAGCCATGTGTGTACAGGGAGTACACTGGGGGGCTGAGGACACATCCTTCAGGAGCTCCAGTGTTGAGTGTTATTGCGGCGGAGGTGCAGATACCTATCTTCACTAATTGTGGTCTGTGGGTCAGAGACCGGGAGATCCACTTGCAGGGGGTGGAGCTGCGACTAAGGTCACGGAATTTTGAGATCAGTCTGGAGGGGATAATGATGTTTAAGGTGGAGCTGTACTCAATGAGCAGGAGACTGGTGTAGGTGTCTTTGTTGTCCAGATGTCCTAGGAATGGGTGCAGGGCTCGGGATACACCATCAGTTGTGGACCCGTTACATCAGTCGGCGTATTATAGGGGATCAAGTCAGGCTGGGAGATTGGAGGTGATGTGGGCCATAACCAGCCTTTCAAATCACTCCGTATTTAGTGAAGTTAGAGCCACTGGGCAGCAATCATTATGTCATTAAAGCATGAGCTTTCTCACTTACAAGGTAGATGTTATGATTTGGAGATGCCGGGGTTGGACTGGGGTGTACAAAGTTAAAAATCACACAACACCAGGGTATAGTCCAACAGGTTTAATTGAAAGCACAATCATGAAGGTTGATGTTGGTCTTCTTGGAGCAGGTTGGGACTTTGGCTTGTGGGAAGGAAAGGCTGAAATTGTATGTGAATACCTCTGCCAGTTGGCCCTCACAGGATCTGAGTGCTCAGCCGGGAACACTATCCAGGTCCTTCACTTTCCTTGATTTGACCTGCAGGAAGACTGATCATGCCTGCAGTGGTGACAGCGGACACAGGTACATCCGAGGCTGTCGGGGCAGGTTTCAGCCTGGTAGTCACACAGTTATTCATCTTAGACATCCCCTCGCCGACCTCCCTCCATCGTCATCAATACACAGTGACATGGTTGGTGTGAGCACCACTCAGTTAGTGTTGAGACGGAGTGACATCAATAGACTGGGATTGTGCACCACAATGAAGTAAACTCACAACAAAAGGGGGTAGGGTGTGCTTCTACTGAGAGTCAGTAGTGCAGGGAGTGAAGACTCTCCAGGTGTAATTCAAGTCAAGGCAGTGCTTCAACCTGAATGGAGTCAAGCACCTTGACTGTTGTGCCTTGTAGATGGATGGATGGTCTTAGGGAGCCAGGAAATGTATTATATATGAACAAACTGAACAAAGG
The DNA here is from genome assembly GCF_020745735.1 of Hemiscyllium ocellatum. NCBI lineage: Eukaryota > Metazoa > Chordata > Chondrichthyes > Orectolobiformes > Hemiscylliidae > Hemiscyllium > Hemiscyllium ocellatum. Next base: position 160,910 of record NW_026869076.1, on the reverse strand, counting down.
ACTTGAGGGCAGTTTTGCTAAGTTTGCAGACGATATTGAGGAAGTGGGGAAGCTGCAGAAAGGCTTGAACAGTTTAGGACTGTGGAAAAACACGTGGCTGATGGAACACAATATGGGAACGTGTGAAAATATGGACTTTGGTAGGCGGAATAGAGGAGACACTATGTTCTAATAGGATCCATTAAATCTGAAGCACAAAATAATTTTGAAGCACTCGTCCTCTCTTATGGTTAACGTGCATGTTCAGTTGTCAGTTAGGAAAGCAAAAGCAATGTTCGCATTCGTTTCAAGAGAGCAAGAATGCAAGACAGGCGACATACTGCTGAGAATGTAATGGGCTATGGACAGACAGCATTTGGCCAATTGTGAGCTGTTTTAGACACTATCTCTGGAGAAAGATCTGCTGTTGTTAGAGGTGATTCATCCTGGGGGTGATGGCTTGTCATATGAGCGGCAGTGTGTGCATTCGATGGAATTTAGAAGAATTGTGGGGGTGGGTTTCTGATTGAAACTAATGGATTACTGATAAAACTGATAGAGTCAGTATGTAGAAGGTATTTCCACTTTTCATAGAGACAATGACAAAAAGGCAGAGTATCAGAATGAAGGAATGGGCTGAATGGCCTAAGTCTATTGCTATATCTCATGCCGTTTCGGACACCGGGTCTATTATTCCATATAGACTTGTAAATCTCTAACCTGGTCTTGTAACTCTTTTATTTGTATATTGATTTGACCTCACGTTCTGGTCAATGGTAACCCCTGTAATATGGTGTGTGGGAGGATTCAGTGTCAGCCAGTATTCCATTAATATTTTGAATATGATCTGCTATCAGTGAGTCTCATCTGGCGGGAGTAAATTCTCTCTATGATGATTGCCATTTTCTGTCTGGTATTTTCGAAGGATTGATCCAACAATACGCCAGTACTGTTGATTTAAACAAAACAGGTACAACTTATCACAGCATTCAGCAACAATATGTCATCGAATACTGAACACCCTTTAATAACAGAAAAGTCTAAAATGTTCAATATTAGAAACACCGCTTTCCTGTTCGTGTTCAAATCAGATAACCTGTCCCATCGAGATGCTCAACTTGGAACTATTTTTTAAAAAGATTTTTTTGAATGTGGGCACTGCTGGATGTGCTCAGCATTTCTTGCCCGTCCCCAGTTGCCCTTGAGACGGTGGTGCTGAACTGCCTTCTCGAACTGCTGCAACCTACCTGCTGTGTGGTGACTCACTAGTGACTAAAGAGGGAATTCCAGGGTTTTCACGCAGCAATAGTGAAGGAACGGCAATACATATCCAAATCAGAATGTTGACTCGTTTGGAGGGGAATTGGAAGATGGTGCTGTTCTCAAAAGTCTCCTGCCCTTGTCATTCCAAATGGAGTTGTTTAATCGTCCGCCACCATTTACCATCAGATTAGCAGGACTGCAGATCTTAATTCTGATGCATTAGAAGGAGCTGTCTGAGGATCTTTGGGTATTTCTCCATTGTGTCTTGTAGACAGTGCACACTGCTGCTCCTGAGTGACCATGGTGAAGGGAGGGAATGCTTGTGGATGTGGTGCAAATCAAATGGGCTGTTTTGTCCTGGATTGTGTCAAGCTTCTTTAGTGTTGTTGGGGCTGCACTCATTCAGACAAGTGAAGATATTCCATCTCATTCCTGACTTGTGCCTTGTAGATAAAAGACAGGCTATGGGTAGTCAGGAGGTGAGTTTCTTGTGCAGTATTCCTAGCCTCTGATCTGCTGTTATATTCATATGGCGAGTCCAGTTGAGTTTCTGGTCAATGAAACCCCCCAGAATATTGATAGTGAGGGAGATTAGTGATGATAATGCTGCTGAATACAAAGTGGTTATATTGTTTCTCAATGATGACATTATGTGGCGCGAATGTTACTTGCCCAGATATTTTTGCTTAGGGCATGGCCTGCTTCCGTATCTAAGCATTTGCGAATGGTGCTGAACATTGTGCAGTCATCATCGAATATCCCCACTTCTCACCTTATGATGGAAGGAAGGTCATTGTTGATGCAGCTGAAGATGTTTGGATCTAGGACATTATCCTAAGGGACTACTGCGGAGATTTTCTGGAGCTGAGATGACTGACCTCAAACAACAATGACCATCTTCCTATCTGTCAGGTATGACTCCTATAACAGAGTGTTGGCCTGCGGTACCATTTTTGCTTGGGGTCCATGATGTCACATTTGGCAGAATGCAGCCTTAATGTCAAGGGCTGGAATTCAGTTCCTTTTTATATGTTTGAACCAAGGCTGTGACGAGTTCAGGAGCAGAGTGATCCTGGCAAAACCCAAACTGGGCGTCACTGAGCAGGTTAGTTTTGAGCAGGTGCAGTGTGATAGCACTGTTGATGACACCTTCCATCATTTTACTGATGATGGAGAGTAGACTAATAAGGCGGTATTTGGATGGGTAGAATTTGTCCTGCGTTTTATGTAGAGAACACACTTGAGCCATTTTTCCCCATTGTCGGTTTGTAAACATACTGGAACAGCTTGGCTAGGGGAGCGTGATGTTCTGGAGCACAAGTCTTCAGGACTATTGCTGGCATGTTATCAGGGCCTATAGCCTTTGCAGCATTAAGTGCCTTCAACCGTTTCTTGATATCAGATAATCGAATTTCCTGAAGACTGCTATCTGTAATGATGGGAACCACCGGAGGAGGCCGAAATGGATCATCGACTCGAAACTTCTGACTGAAGATTGCAATGAAAGCTTCAGCCTTATATTTTGCATTGATGTGCTGGGTTCCTCCATCATTGAGGTTGGGGATATTTGTGGAGACTCCTGCTCTGATGAGTTGTTTAATCGTCCGTCACCATTCATGATCAGATTAGCAGGACTGCAGAGCTTAATTCTGATGCATTGGTTCTGTGATCGCTAAGCTCTGTCTGTCCCTTGCTGTTTATGCTATCTGGCACGCAGGTATTTCTGCTTGGAAGCTTCAGCAGATGAACATTTTTATCTTTATATATTCCTGGTTCTGCTCCTGGATTGCCCTCCTGCATTCTCCATTGAACCAGGGTTAATCCTCTGGATTGATGGTAATGGTTGAATGAGGGAATGCTGGGCCGTGATGTTACAGATTATGCTGGAGTACTGTTCTGCTGCTATTGATGGTCCACAGTGTCTTATGGACGGACAGTCTTGAGTTGCTAGATCTGCTAAAAGTTGTGCCATTTAGCATGGTGATAGTGCCACACAACACAATAGAGCTTATGGAGACAATAGACTTCGTCTTCACAAGGACGGTGTGGTGGTCACTTTTACCGATACTGTCATGGACATATACATCTGCACTTGGTAGATGAGTAAGGACGAGGTCAGGTATGTTTTTTTACCCTCTCGTTCATTCCCTCACCACCTTCTGCTGACCCAATCTAGCAGCTATGTCCTGAGGAGCCGACCAGCATGATCAGTCGTACTGTTGCCAAAACAGTAGGCGGCACAGTGGTTAGCACTGCTGTCTTACAGCGCCTGGGACCCGGGTTCAATTCCCGACTCAGGCGACTGACTGTGTGGAGTTTGCATGTTCTCCCCGTGTCTGCGTGGGTTTCCTCCGGGTGCTCCGGTTTCCTCCCACAGTCCAAAAATGTGCCATGCTAAATTGCCTGTAATGTTAGGTAAGAGGTAAATGTAGGGGTATGGGGTGGTTGCGCTTCGGCAGGTCGGTGTGGACTTGTTGGGCTGAAGGGCCTGTTTCCGACACTGTAAGTAATCTAATCTAAAAAAAACACTCTTGACAGTCGCCTTTGAATTCCCCCGGCCAGAATTCATTTTGTGCCCTTGCCACAGTCAATGCTTTCTCCAAGTGTTGTTTAACATGCAGGAGGACTGATTCAGCTGAGGAACGACGTTACGTGGTAATCAGTAAAAGACACTTTTGTCCATGTTTAATTTCTGTTATTTCTGTAATGTATGATTCTGTGAGTAAGCCTATGTCGGGCTGTTTCTTGACTAGTCTGTAAGGCAGTTGTTCCAATGTTGGCACCAGACATCAGGTGTTAGTAAGGAAGACTGCAGGTTCTAAAGTGATGTTTCTAATGTTGACTGTTCTGGTACCCATTTCCATGCCAGTTGGTCCATCCGGTTTCATTTGTTTGAAACTTTGTAGGGATTGGTACAACTGAATTACTCATTAGACAGTTTCAGAGGGCGATTGGGAGTCAATGACATTGCTTTGGGTCTGGAGTTGAATGTCAGCCAGACCAGGTGAGGATGGAAGATTCCTTCATTGCTGGATATTAGGGAACAGGTGGACTTTTCTGACAATCGGCAATGATTTCATTCTCAGCAGTAGATTCTTAATTCCAGGGATATTTTTACGTTATTGGATTGAATTTCCACCATCTGCAGTGGCGGGATTCAACCTGGATCCACAGAACAGGAGCTGATGTTTCTGGATTGATAATCTATTGGTAATACCATGAGACATATTGGAACCACATGTTGTACCCCGCTGCCATTTCTTGTGTTACCCTGCTTTTCATTCATTTCTTATGATTTTCTGGAATCACATCCTTAATTAAATCCTGATTGAAATATACAGTCATGAACGCCTTCTCGTCTACTCGAATTTCATTCAGTCTGTTTTGTTTGAACAGACATTTCAAGGCAGCTGTACACCAGAGAAGAGCAGGAAAAGATGATGAGTGATTGTGCACTGTCTCTGTCATCGGACCAGCATGTCTGTCCAGGAAGTATTTATTGTTGGGCACAAAACCTCAAATATTATGACATGGGTGGAGGCCATTCAGCCCATTGTGGAGTCACAAGCTCTCGAACTGCACAATTGGAGTTATAGAGAGTGTGTGAAGGGAGATTTTGTGAGAGAGAAGTAAACAGAGAGAGAGAGCAAGTGAAGGGAGATAAACTGAGAGCGGAGAGAAAGGGGAGCGACTGACTGAGTGCGAGAGGAAGAGGTGTTAGATGAGGGTGAAGTTAGATAGATCAGAAGACTGCATTACGGTAGATAAATATGGACAGACAGAAGAAAGAAGCTTTATTTAGAAATTCCTCTGGTCGGCAAGCCCTTTGTCTGGGCGCCATACTTTGTGAGCACTATGCTGATACCGGCTGTCATCCCAGATTATTTATTTCCAACAATATCACAGAGCTGGGTTACTGACAGCTAAACAGGACCCATTAGGCCAATAGGTTGGTTCCATGGAGAAAGCAGAGATTTTAATTAGTCTGTGCCTAGAGCAGCAGGAAATGATAACCACCACCCTGCCTCCACGAACCCCCCCACCCCTACCCCCTCTCCACACCAACACACACCGATACTGTATGAGAGACTAGGCCAAAGAATCTCAGTAAGGGGACTAACTGACAGAAGTGAAATCACGATCTTTTCTGTGGGTCAAATAATGATTGATAAAGTTTGCACACCACTTTCCTAGTGATGTAATTCACATATTCACATTTCAATTTATATAGCTCAATATCAGGAGTGTAGTTTAACAACCTTATCTCTTTGTACTTTGCATATATTGGTGGGTGCACAAAATCATTTTGTTCCTATATTTTATATTGCATAAACGCATTTCATTAATATTATCTCTGCTAATTCCTCATTGTAGATGCATTCTTGAATCTGTTCTTCATATGAGTTATAAAGAGTAACATTGCAATTCTGGTAACTGGGGAACATCACTGTCCCTCTACCCCGTCTAATCAGCCATGTCCCCCAGTCCTCTCCATCTTCTGTCTTTTCACCAATATTATAATCACAATGTAATCGAAGTCTATGAAGTGACACTTCATGACAGTTCATTAACATCGATAACATCAGCAGCATGACCCAAGCTACCCTCTCTGATCCTGGAATAACAATCTGAACTGTGTTTGTCATGTTCAATTCGCTGTTAACGTATCCATGCTGTTTGTTTGTTGTAACCCACGTTTCTTTTTGCACAGTTTGCTCTCAGATCATGGATGATAGATGTTTTCTCAATGTTTAGCTGATTTTGCAATGACTGATCAGTAGTTATGGGATTTATTTCTTTACATATGAACAGAGAAGCATGTTTATGTTTCGTTAAATTTCTGGCATTACCTCCATATCCAAGGTTGGCTGAATGATTACACACAAACAATCTGCCATCTTCAACATTCTTTCCTTCAGTCATACCCACATCACACCTAGAATGCATAAATGTTCAACGTTATTTTGAATGTTAATAAAGTAATATTGAATTCAAAGGGGTTAACTGGAGATATTTGTTCAGTGGTTGTAATGATGTCAGTCTCCGTGGATCGTATGCGTCCTTAGAGAGTTCCTCTCTTCTATCAATAAGGGCATGCTTTCAGTGATGTATCATATAGTATGAGGGGAAGCATGGCCAACAGCAATAACAGGGATTAGCAGCTTCAGAGAGAAAGACAGGAGAGATGGGAATCTGGGAACATTAGATTGGAATTTCCCAACAATGGATAGGAGTCTATCCTATGGTCTGTACTGGCTTTCCCAACCTTGGATATCATTAGCATCGCGGATTGAAGATGTACTGATGGTTATTCAAGCTGGTTACTATCCTATCCTTGCTACAGTTGGTGTTCCTGGTAAGTCACTCTGTCTGTTTAGTTAAATGGTCTGAACTGAATCGATGCTGATGATATGCAGATTTTGGAAAGTTGCAAGCCAACATTTTCAGCTTCAATCAAAGATTCCATTCCTTAGAAATTATAACTAGTGAACCATTATTTACAAATTACTCACCAATACGCGAGGGTAAAACACACTGTTCTCAACCTCTTTGATTCATTTTCTCCTGCAAAGTGTATATCTCCATGTCCTCCCCACATACTAATCCTTTCCAATACCACCATTAAGACATCCCAGTCTCCTCCTCAGCCTCAGTTCAATTCCTGAATAAACCATCGTTTGTGCCTTTGTTAATTCCAGACACATCTGTTTCAAGTCCCATTCTAACCACGTGTCCTTTGGAAAATAATTGCACTTAAGATGTTTAACTTGTTCTCTGCACAAAATCTGAAAGATGGGCAGACAGTATATGGTGGATCACGTCATTGGCTCGTATTCTAGAACCACAGAATAATAATCTGCTGATATTGGCTTGCCTTATGCCCATTAGAGAAGGCAGTGGGTCATCTTTCTCTGGTCAAGTCTCTGTTTAACTGCAAACCCACGGCAATTTGTTTTACTATTTATTGTCCTGTGGAACAGCTGAAACAACCACTCAATTCAAGCTCGGCATAACATACTGGCCTGACCATGGTCGCACACATGCCGTGACGGCAGAACAAAATGAAAGGTAGTTCCCTTCCTCTGCCTGCATCCCATATTCCAACGGCTCATTTCTATTCAGTTAGGTAGACATTCACTGTTTTAGATGCATTCTTTGTGTTTGGGTCTCTGCCAAGAGTGATGTCCATCTTCATGGGCACCTCTGGTGCTGGCTTTATTAATGCTGACCTACAGATGTGAAGCAGTTTTTAAATTCTACATCAGTGGCAGTGCATTGGAAATGAATGGTTTCCTGTCTCACACGAAAGAAACGGAGCCCGCTAAGTGATGGAAAGGAATTATTGTGATCAAACATGAGAGTGTTGTTGAGGCAGTATTTGGGGTATTGTGGACAGATTTTCTTTCCATTATAAGGAATGACCTCCTTACCACACAGAGAGTGAAGAGGAGTTCCACCAGATTAATCCCTGGGATGATGGCACCATGAGGAGTGAGTGAAGGCTGATCTCCAGCGCTGTGAGAGAATAAGAGGTGATTGCATTGAACTCTGAGAGTTATGGACAATCACTTCTTATATTCTAAACAGACAATGAGAAGGAGATAAATTCCATGACTGCTATTTCACTCAGGATGCATGATTCGGGATAGTTTAAGTGCCTGGGCGGATGTTACCCCAATCCACCCCAACCCCTACTCCCCATTGAGTGAGACGGAGAGGTCCAAGTTTTGAATAAACTCTCCTCACATTAGTACAGTGCAGTTGGTGTGTGATCCTGCACTGAATGTCATTTTATCCATCACCCCGACAGTAACCACAATACCTTCATTCTAAAACAGTTAACTATTCCCAACAGCTTCTGACCTTCATGAAGAACATGCATCTATCTTCACAGAGATGCAAGGTACTTCCTTAAGGTTTAGAACAGAGGTTTATAAGACATTGGAGCACAAATTAGGACAGTTAACCCATCGGGTCTGCTCCGTCTTTTAATCATCACCGATAGGTTTCTCAAACCCATTCTCCGTCCTTCTCCCCATAACCCTTTATCCCCTGGATAATCAAAGACTATCTATCACCATCTCAAATATCCTCAATGACCTGCCCCCGCAGCCTTCTATGGCAATAAATTTCAACGATTCACCATTCTATCGTCAGTTCTTATATTCAATGCTCCCAATCATAATTGAAATTGCCCTCCTAACTACTGCCTCAACCTGCAAGCTGACCTTGAGAGAACCCTGCACTAGAACTCCCAAGTCTCTTTGCACTTCAGATTTCTGAATTTTCTCACCATTTAGAAAATAGATCATGCCTCTATTCTTCGTTTCAAAGTGCATTACCTCACACTTTCCAACGTTGGAATGGATCTGACTATCTCTTTACCTGCCCAAATCCTTGTTCATCCTCTCCGCTTCCTCAATACGATCTGTCCATCTGCCTATCTTTGTATCATTTGCAAACTTAGCCAGTGTGCCCTGAATTCCCTCATCTGGATTGTTAGTATAACAATAAAAAGTTATGATTCCAACACTGAGAATTCTGGATCACCACTTGTCCCCGGTTGCCATCCTGAAAAATACTATTTTATCCCCACTCTCTGCTTCCTGCCAAACAGAAAAGCTTCTATCAATGCCACTGCCTTGCCTCTAACACCACGGGCCCTTATCATACTCAGTAATCTCCTGCGTGACACCTTGTCAAAGGCCTTCTTGAATTCCAGGTGGATTAATCCATTGCCTGTGCTTGGTCGAGCTGCTCATTTCCTCTTCAGAGACTTCCAATAGATTTGTCAGGCATTAACTTCCCTTGATGAAATCATGCTGAATTTGGCCTAATTTACCAAACATTTTCAAGTATTCAGAAATCTCATCCTTCACAATGGATTCCAGGATCTTACCCACGGCAGACGTTAAACTATTCATGGTGGTTGTTTTTTTTTTGTCTTTTTCCTTACTCTCTTGTTAAAAAGGGGTGTCACGTTAATGGGTTTCCTGTGCTTTGGGATCATTCCTTACTCTAGTAGTTCCTGAAAGATCACCACAATTGGCTCCACTCCCTCTTCAGCTATCTCCCTTATAATACTGGGATGTAGTCCATCTGGTCAAGGTTATTTAACCACCTTCAGGCCATTACATTTTTTACTAGAATGTTCTCCATGGTGGTGGTGGGTGGGGCGGCATCATACTCAGCTCTGGCTCCTCAATCTCTTGAATGTTTAAGGTATTACTCGTGCCTTCCACCATGAAAGATGATGCAAAATAATTATTCAGTTCCTTGGGCATTTTAATGTTCCCTACTGCTATATCTCCAGTATCATTTTCCAGCAGTCCAATGTTCACTCTTGCCGCTCTTTTATGCTTGATATATCGAAAGAAACTGTTACAGTCTTCTTTTACATTACTGGCTAGCTTACCCCCATATTTAATAATCTCCCTCCTTATTTTATTTTGTTTGCCCTCTGTTTTGTCTTTGTAAGCTTTCCAATCCTCAGGTTTCCCACTGCACTTTGACACATTATATCAGTTCTCTTTTGCTTTTCTGGTATACCTAACTTCCCTAGTTAGCTACGGTTGTCCCATCCTCCCAATACAAGCTTCTTTTTCCTCAGGATAAATCCCTGCTGCATCCCGAATCACTCCAAAAAAAAAACTCCTGCCATTACTGTTGCACTGTCTTTCCTGCTGGACCCGTCTCCCAGTCAATTCTACCCAGCTCCTCACTCAAGTCTCTGTAATTGTCTTTATTCAGCTGTAATACCATTACTTTTAATTCTAACTTCTCCATCTGAAAGTGCAGAGTAAATTCAATCATATTATGTTCACTGTCACCTTAAGCTCCCCTCACCTAGTCTGCATGAACAATCTGCTCCAAAAGGCCATCTCATGCATCTCCCACACATTCATTTTCCTGCCAACCATTATCAATCTGAATTCCCACTCCACCTGTATAATAAAATCCCACATGATCACTGTAGCGTTGCCTTTCCTACAGATCTTTCTAGCTCCTGGTGTATCTTACACCACAGCGCCCTGTATATGACTCCAACTGCATTATTTCACATTTTTGATGCCCCAATTCTACAGAAACAGATTCTACACCATCTGACCTTATTTAATTTCGTATTATTGATTATTGATTCAATTCCATTCTTAATACTCAGACAACTGTGTCTCTCTGCCTACCTGCCTATCTTTTCCACAGGATGAATATCCTTGAATATTCTGCTCCCAATCATGATCCTCTTGCAGCGATGTCACTGTAATGCCCACTATGTCGGACCTGCCAATTTATGGATGAGTCACAAGCTCATTTACCTTATTCCTTATACTGTATGCACAGTTCAGTATTGTATTACCTGGCACTCTTCTCATTGTCATTTGTTTGTCCAGCTGTTGGTACCTACATGGACCCTGACCACTGGATCATTCCCCTCCCGCTCCAAGTTCTGCAACCCAGATGATATATCCCAAACCCGAGCACCATGTAAGCAACACAACCTTCAGAACTCTTACTCCCGATCACGGAGAACAGTATCTATGCTTTTAACTGTACTATCCCCAATTATCCAGCATTGGGCAGCATGGTGATACAGGCAATGCTGCCTCACAGTGCTTGGGACTCGGGTTCATTTCCAATTTCTGGACCCTGTCTGTGTGGACTTTGTACATTCTTCCCGTGCCTGCATTGGGAGCCTTAATTCTTTTCTCTCTCCACAGTACGTCTCTGTGTTTGCTTCAGATTTCTACCATCTACAGTATTTTTGCTTTTGTTCGATTCAGAAATGCAGCGAATGTGACAGGTTTTTGTAAAACCAGCCGTGGTTCGCGATTTCCTCTGGGTGTTAAGGAATCGTGCCCGGTCACATGTCTGAGTGCAGTGTCCCTGGATGCCCAGTCCATCTCTCTCAGTTCTCTCAGTAGATCGGCACTACATGCAGCATTTCCTTATGCCACCCCTGGGCCTCCCCATACCCCATTGCCTGGCACTCGATGCTCCCTTCGCAGGACTGTGCACACAACGACACTGGGAACTTTCTGACCCGCTGGAGATGCTGGGTAAAGACCCTATCATTGAAAGGAACAGAATAACTAGAATCCAACTGAATAGCAAAGCTGAGTAAGCAGGTTGAATTACTTCCATCTGCTCTGACATTTTCTAATCTTCTGTTTATCCTCGTCCATATGCAAATAGATGGCCCATATGTATGCCTTGTCAAACAGGTTTGGTGGTGGGGATAGATATCAGATCCGGTGGTGATTGGACTGATTCAGTGGTCTAACTTTCCTGACGTCACACTTAAGTTTTTATTATCAGTTTAAAGAAAAGGCCTTGCTGGAGTTGTGCTGGAAGGATATTTTGGTCATATTAGAATATGTCACGTGCGGGTAAGGTTAGGAATCGTAAGGTAGCGCAGTTAAATGCATGGTCGGGGAGGCAGCACTTCCGATACGTGGATCATTGGGATTCCCGAGTGGGGAGGATATACACAAAAAGGACGGTATGAACCTGAACTGGCAGGAATTTGCGATATGTGGATTATTGGGATTTATGGGTCAGTAGGATACACACAAGAAGGACAGGATGCACATGAACTGATAACAATCTCCGATATGTGGATCATTGGGATTCCCGGGTTGGTAGGAGATAAACAAGATGGACAGGATGGAGTTGAACTGGCAGCAATCTCCTGGCAGACAGGTTAGCTGTTGTCTTTACGAGGGTTTAAACTAGCATGTGGCGGGAGGGGTGTGTGCAACCACAGCAGTAGGTCCAAAGGTACAGTGACTGAGGGGGAGTTGGAAAATAATCCCAGTACATCTAAGACCGAAAAAACAAAACAGAGGGTACTGAACACAGTGGCCTGGCAGACTGAAGTGTGCTGATTTTAATATGAGGAATCTGTTTGTTTGAACAGATATTTCAATGTTGCTGCATGTCAGAAAATAGGAAGAGATAATGGTTAATTGCCCACTGTGTCCTTCACTGGACCAGCTTGTCTCTCCTGGCACCAAAACTTGTTACTGTGGGTCAGAGAACTTCAGAATTAATACAACACAGAAGGAGGCCATTCAGCCCACCATGTGTCCATGAGCTCTCCAACCTGACAACTTGGAAATAGAGGGAATGATCGGAGCTAGACTGAGAGGGAGAGAAATAAACAGAGAGAAAGATAGTGAAGTGAGATAAGTAAAGTGAAGAAAGGGAGCGACAGAGTGAATGAGAGCAATGCGTGTCAGATGAATGTGAAGTTAGATCAGGAGACAGCATGAAAAGAAATACACGGAAACGTTTTTTAGAAACTCTCACAGACTGTAAGCCCTTTGTCTGGTGCCATACCCTGTGATCACCATGCTGATACTTTATCATTTATACTTTATCACCCAGATCATTTATCACCAATAACATCCCAGAGCTGAGTAGCTGACAGCGAAACACAATCCGATACAACAATAGACTGGTCCCAGGGAGAAGGTAAATTTATTTAAATATTCTGAGCCAACAGGAGATTGTAGCCCCTCTAGGCACTGCGTGAGAGGCAGGGTGGAATCTCAGTGAAGGGAATCACTGGCAGAGGGGAAATCAGGATCTCAGCTGTGAGTCAAAGAACGATTGATAAAGTTTGCACACCACCTCCATGATTTTGTAATTCACATTACAGTTTATATAGTTCCACATAGCAAGTGTATTTGAACAATATTATCTTTTTGTAGTTTTCATATTTTGGTAGATACAGAAAAGCTTTTTTATCCTTGTATTTGTGTTGAATAAACGCATTTTATTACTGAGGAAGATAGGACCTGCTCCAATGTGACAGTCGTCATCTGAACCGTGCTGGGACCAGATTCCGAGTGAATCCTAATCAAAGCTGTAGACAGAGCTTTAAACTGATTAGGAGTGTGTGTGTGTGTGTGTGTGTGTGTGTGTGTGTGTGTGTGTGTGTGTGTGTGTGTGTGTGTGTGTGTGTGTGTGTGTGTGTGTGTGTGTGCGTGCACACGCACGCATGTGGTGGGGGGGTGGAGGGGGTTGCAGTTATAGGGTTTAATTAGAAAAGCCGACTTAAAAGACGAGATAAGAGTACAGAACTCAGGAGAGGCTATTAAAATCTTCAGCACATACACAAATAGGATAAAGCATCTGGAGCTGTTTAACATATCAAACTTCAAACGCACTGCAAAAATTAATGACAATGAGAAGAGGGACGGTTAGTGCAGGACTGAAGAGGTTACAATTGAATGCATGCTGTATGATGAATAAGGTATATGAGCTTGTGGCACAGAATTAAATCAGCAGGTAGGAAGAGATGGGCATCTGAATATTTAAGGATATTTATCCTATCGAAAAGATATGCTGGTGGGCAGAGGGAGTGGATTTGCATTATTAGTAAGAAATGAGATTAAATCAATTGTAAGAAAGGAAGTAAGGTCAGATGGTGTAGAATCTGCGTGGGTAGAATTGAGGAACCACAAAGGTAAGACAACCACAGTTGAAGTCTTGTACAGGGCTCCAAAGAGTAGTCAGGACCTGGGGCACAAGGTACACCAGGAGATAGAAAAGATGTGAAGGAACGGCAAAGTACAGTAATCATGGGTGATTTCAGTATGCAGGGGCACTGGTAACATTAGATTTGTAGTGGTTCACAAGAAAAGGAATTTTAGGAATGTTTATGAGATGGCTTTTGGAGCAACTTCTGGTGGAGCCCACTCGGGAACAGATGATACTGGATTTAATGACGCAGGATTCTTAATGGAGATTGGGGGAAGGTAAACTTCGGAAGCAATGATCAGAACATGTTTGAATTTATTCTACAATTTGAGAGAGAGAGAAGATAGAATCAGAGGTAACAGTATTTCAGCTGAATTAAGGCAACTACAGAGGCATAAGGGAGAAGCTGGGTAGAATAGACTGGGAGAGGGGTCAAGCATGAAAGACAAGGGAACAGCAATGGCAGCAGATTCCATGATTAATTCAGGAGTCACAGCAGGGATTCTTGACGAGGAATAGAGGCATGGTACAGGGAGGACGAGGCAGCCAGGCCTGACGAGGGAAGTCAGGGATTGCATACAAGCAAAAGGGCAAGCATATAATGTGGTGAGGGGCAGTGGGAAAGGAGAGAAATGGAAACTTACAAAGACTAACAGATGGTAAAAAAGGACAGAGAAGATTAGATATGGAGGTAAGCTAACCAACAATACAAAGGACACTGTAAGAGGCTCTTTAGATATATAAAGTGCAAAAGAGAGGAACAAGTGAATATGGACCACTGGAAAATGATGCTGGAGAGACAGTAGTGGAAAACAAAGAAACTAAAGAGGAACTAAGCATTCAATGTTCATGGTGGAAGACACGAGTAATTTCCCAAACATTGAAGAGAGTAAGAGGGCAGAGCTGAATATGGTGGCCATCACTAAGAGGAACATGCTAGAAAACTGAATGGCCTGAATTTGGATAAATCACGTGAACCATATGGACCACACCCCAAAATTGTAAGGGAGATAGCGGAAGAGGTAGTGAAAGTGAAAGTGGTAATCTTTCAGGAACGACTAAAATCAGGAATGGCTGGAAAATTGCTAACGTGACACTCCATTTAATAAGGGAGCTAGGCAGAAGATGGAAAATTACAGACTGATTAGCCTAGCCTTGTTTGTGGGTAACATACTGGAATCCATCGGGAAGGATGGGATTTCTGAATATTTGGAAGTATATAGCAAAATAGTGCAAAGTCAGCATTGTTTCATCAATGGGAGGTCATGCCTGACAAACCTGCTGGAATACTTTGAGGGAGTAACGAGCAGATTTGACCAAAGAGAAGCAGTAGAAGTTATCCACCTATTTCTTTAAAATCCTTTGATAAGGTGCCACGCAGGAGGTTGTTGAGAAAGATTAGGGCCCCTGGTGTTACAGGCAAGGTGATAGCTTGGATAGATGCATGGCTATCATACAGAAAGCAGACAGTAGGGATAAAATGATTCATTGACAAGTGGTATTCTTCAAGACTCAGTGTTGGGGCAACAAAATTCGCTTTGTGCATTAATGGACTACATGAAGGAATTGAGTGCATTCTGACTAGGTTTTCAAACAGTACAAAGATGGAATAGAGGGATAGGTAGCATCGAAGAGGTGATTCGGCTGCAGGAGGGTGCAGTAGCACCGTCTAGCACCCCACTGATGTTCACCTTCCATACCACCAACCTTGGGTTACAACGCATTACCCTCCGGCATTTCTTCCATCGACAGTCAGACCACACCACCAGAGATATACTAACCTCCCCACCCTTATCAGAATTCTACAGAGACAATTCCCTTCACCACTCCCTCGTTAGGTTCACGGGCCCTCCCTCCCACATCTAAACAAGCCACCTTCCACTCCCAGCATCTTCCCTTGCCAGTGCAAGAGGCATGAAACCTGTGCCAAAACTTCCTCCTCACCTCCATCCAAGGCCCAAAAGGATCCTCCCACATCAGGCAGAGAAGATCCTGTGCATCCAAACACTTCATCTCCTCTGTCCACTGCTCCTGGTCTCCTCTACACTGGGAAGACAGGACGTCAACTTGAGGACGGTTCAGGGAACACTCTCCGTCACACACCCAACAACCCCACTTCCCTGTGGCTGAATACTTCGCCTCTCCCATCACTCCTCCAAGGACATGCAATCCTTGGCTTCCTCCACTGCCACATTCTGGCCACCAGACGTCTTCCACATTGGAACCCTTCAACCACACGGTATCCGGCGTAATGTCACCAGCTTCCTCATCTCCTCTCCCTCCACCTTATCCCAGATCTAACCCTCCAACTGAACACCGCCTGTTGAACTGTCCTACCTATCTATCTTCCTTCCCATCTATCCACTCCACCTACCACTCGCACCACTAACCTTCATTTAGCCATTATTTTCCAAGCTACCTTCGTCCCAGCCCCTCCCATTCATCTCTCAACCTCCTTCCTCCACCCACTTCATTCCTGATAAAAGCTTTATGACTGAAACGTCGAATATCCTGCTCCTCAGAGTCCGCCTTGCTTGCTGTGCTTTTCTAGCAACACACTTTTGGACTCAGTTCTCCAGCATCTGTGATCCTCACTTTCTCCTGCTGAAGGATTTGCACAGGTTAGGGGAGTGAGCAAAGAAGTGGCAGGTAGAGTATAACTTGGGCAAGTATGAGGTCATGCAGTTTGCCAGGAAAAATAATGGCATGGACTATTTTCTAAATGGTGAGCTAGTTCAGAAGACTCGGGGGTGGTGGGGGGAGGGTGGTGGGGCGTTGCTAGTCCAAGGATCTTGAAAAGCAAACCTGCAGGTTGTCAGCAGTTGGGAATGCAAATAAAATGATTCCATTTATTCCAAGAGGGCTTGAATATAAATTCAGGGATGTACTTCTGACGCTCTGTAAGATTTTGGTCAGGCTACATTTGGATTATTGTGCACAGTTTTGGGTCCCATATGTCAGGAAGGATGTATTGGCCCTGATGCATTTTCTGATACGATTCACGAACGTGGTCCCAGGAATGAAAAGCTTAACATATGAAGAACATCTGAGGGCTCTGGGTGTATATTTGATAGAGTTCAGAAGGATGTTAGGAGGTCTAATTGAAACGTACAGAACATTGAATGACTTGAACAGGGTAGATTTTGGGAAGATATTTCCAATGGAGGGGAGACTAGGACCGAGGGGACAGAGTAAAGAGAAGACTTTTTTCATATACAGATAAAGATTAACCTATTCAGCCAGAGACTGGTGACTCTGGGGAATTCACTGCTACAGAAGGCTGTCGAGGCCAGGTCATTGAGTATATTTAAGAGTAAGACAGATAGGTTCTTGATTGTAAAAGGGATGAAGGGTTACAGATTGAAAGCTGGAGAATGGTGTTGAGAAGCTTAACAGTCATCATTGAATGGCAGAGCAGGCTCAATGGGCTCATTCCAAATGTATCCTGGAATTTGATCTTCTTATGATTTTTAAAGAGTAACATCCCAATATTGATGACTGGGAAATATCATGTTCCCTCCCTCCAGTCTCTGCAGCCATGTCCCCAATAATATAATCACACTGAAACTGAAAAGCAGTGCATGGTAGTTAATCACAGTTGATTGACATCGACAACATTAACAACATGACACTCACCTGCCCTCTCTGATCCTCGACTCACCATCTGAATTGTGTTTCACGTCATATTCTCTGTTTACGTATCCATGCCATTTGTCCATTATAATTCATGTTGTCAAAGACACACTTGCCTGTCAGATTATTGACGAGAAAAGTTCTCTCGAAATTTTACTGACATTATAATCACTGATTAGTAATGACAGGCTGTATGTTTCCATTTATAAACGGAGAAACTTGTTTATGTTCTGAAAATCCTTTGACATTTCTCCCATATCCAAGGAAGATTGAATGATTACACGCAATCAATCTACCATCTCCAATATTCCTTCCCTCAGCCACCCCCACATATCCCAAGCTGAATCCGAATCTGAGAACATTACATTGGAATGTTCAAACAATTGACAGGAGTTTATCCTCGGGTCTTCAGTGGCTTTCTCAGCCTTGGATATCCTCAGCATCACGGATCGAGGATATCCTTTGGATTATTCAAGGTGGTTACTATACCATCTTCGCCATAGTTGGTGTTCCTGGTAAGTCATTATATTTGTCGACTAAACCAGGTTGAACTGGATTTCTGCTCATGATATGTACATTTTGGAAAGTGCAAGTCAATATCTTCAGTTCCAAACAAAAATTCATTTCCTTATATATTATAACTATCAAACGACGATTTTTAAATTACTCACTGATATGCGAGAAGGAACCAGACTCTTCTCAAACTCCATAATCCATTTTGTCCTTCACAGATTTACATCTCTATGTCCTCTCCACTCACCAATCCTGTCCAATACCACCATCATGATATCCTAGTCTCGTCCTCAGTCTCAGTGCAACTTCTGAAGAAACTATTTGTGCCTTTGTTCAATCCGAATGCAACAGTTTCACGTTCCTTGTAATCACATGTCCGTCATTAAATAATTGATCTTGAGAATGTTTAACTTGTTCTCTGCACGTAAGGGAAGACAGTTTATGGTGGTCAATCCGTTGACTCATAATCTGTAGCCACAGAATAATGGCCTGTTGATATCTCATGAAGGAAATTGGGGAGTTTAAAAGTAACCATTATCATTTGTTATGAAAAACAATCTGCTTGCCTCAAGTCCTTTAGGGAAGTCAATGTGTCATGCTTACCTCGTCAGGCTTCCGGGTGACTTCTGTGATGAACACGTGGGTGTACTGTACCTTTGAGAGAAAGAAAACCAACAATAACTACCTGACAGCACCAAAAGTTCTGAAAATGGATATAATGTATCATTTGGTCGAACAACCCGATTAGCTCATTGTGTTGAAACAAATTCAGCAAAACATTTTAAAATATACCCCAAAATACCAACCTTCAATCAAGTATTAATTTGTTATATTGGCAATCTTAACAGCCAATGATACAATCCAATAGTTTGGCGGTGCAAGACCATGGAAAATTGAACAGTTTAGAGGAGAACTGCCAAGCTGCCATCATGCAAATACAGCCTGAAAAATAGCTCTCCTTCGGGTACCCTTATTGATTAGTAACTAGTGAAGTAGAGTCCCCAAGAAGAAAAGAAGACAGGAATATGGAGAAGAATCGAAAGCTTCTTGGTTTTGAGATAAGAAATTTTGTTTTGTAAATATTGACTAGGAGTCTTATCGGCCTAGGATTGTGAAGGGGGAAGGTCAAAGACAGGTTAGCGGAAGAAGTTGTAAATAGTTGTTCATTTATTATTCTCTGTTATACTTTAAGGAATAAAGATATTAATTTTTACTTTAAATAGATTTGGACTCTAGAATTATCACCGATTACAGCATGGGATAAATCTTTTCTCCGTTGTTGGTTTTAATTAAGCATGAAGATTTATCATGTGTTGTAACACTACAAACCCACAGCAAAGTGTTTTACTCTTTATGGTACTGTGGAACAACTGAACCAGCCACTCAGTTCAAGATCTGCACAACATGCTGCACTGGCCAGAGCTTCATACATCCTGTGAGAGAAGAATAAACGTAAAGATAGCTCCGTTTCTCTGCCCGTTTTCTGTATTGCTGCATCTCATTTCCATTCAGGTACGTAATCATCCCCTATTTTAGGTGCATTCAATCTCATTGAAATTCTCCCTGAGAGTGATGCATGTCTACATAGGTATCTCTGGTGCTGACTTTATTGATGCTGACGTACAGATGTAAGGGAATTATACAGTTGACAGAGCGAGAAGACTAAGTTTTGACACATTCTGGGGACGTGGATGAAGAAAGACAAAGGCATTCTGTGGCAGGAGTAAAATGACTGAAATCGAATCTCGTTGTGAACATTTATATGCTCAGAGTCAATATTATATGTGTGTGTGTGTGTGTGTGTGTGTGTGTGTGTGTGTGTGTGTGTGTGTGTGTGTGTGTGTGTGTGTGTGTGTGCATTGCAATCATAGAATCACAGAGTCATAGAGATGTACAGCATGGAAGCAGACACTTCAGTCCACCCACTCCATGCCCCCAGATTTCCCAACCCAATCTCCTCCCACCTGCCAGCACCCAGCCCATATCCCTTCAAACCCTTCTTATTCATATACCCATCCATATGCCTCTTAGATGTTGCAATTGCATCAGCCTCCACCAAATCCTCTGGCAGCTCATTCCATACACGTATCACCCACTGCGTGAAAAAGGTTGCCCTTTAGGTCTCTTTGATATCTTCCCCCTCTCACCCTAAACCTATGCCCTCTAGTTCTGCACTCCCCGACCCCAGGGAAAGATTTTGCTTATTTATCCTATCCATGACCCTCATAATTTAGTGAACATTTATAAGGTCACCCCTCAGCCTCCGACGCTCCAGGGAAAATAGCTCCAGCCTGTTCAGCCTCTCCCTATAGCTCAAATCCTCTAGTCCTTGTAAATCTTTTCTAAACCTTTTCAAGTTTCACGACATCTTTCCGAAAGGACGGAGACCAGAATTGCCCGCAATATTCCAACAGTGGCCTAATGAATGTCCTGTCCTGCTGCAACATGACATCCCAACTCCTGTAGTCAATACTATGACCAATAAGGGAAAGCATACCAAACACCTTCTTCACTATCCTTTCTATCTGCTACTAATAGAAGAAGATTAGGAGATCTAACATGAATCCATCTTTGTATATTGATAGATCATTTTACTAAAGGTGGAGTTGTGAGGATCCTATCACTATAAAAAGGTTATTTTCTCTTGTTTTTTTTTAAGAGAGGTTTTAAAGACAGAGGTGCGAAACTGCTGTCTGAAAACAGTTTACGTAAATAACTGAGGAGGCCTTTAGGTTTTATTAAAACGGTGATAACAATGGAAGGGCAGTGGCCAGCTCTCCCAGACCAGGGTTTCTCTTTTTTTTTGCTGCTGTATTCAGAAGCTGTTGGAGATCCCATCAGGGTTCGAAGTTTCAATAAATGATCCCCAGCTGCTTTTCTCTCTGAGATGGTTGTTGATGTTGATTTTTCCTGGATCAAAAAACTGCATGTAAGAATCTGTATTTGAATTTATCTTTGTGCCAAGCAGTGTATACCAAGAAGGTACGGTATCTATTGTTTGTGTAACTGTTCCAACATATAAGCTCTCCCAAAATTTTCTTTGATTGTATTTTAACTAAAGAATTTGAATAGATAATATTTGGCTTAATGTTGAGTGCTTTGACCAGTCACAACATATCTGGAAAACGCACTTCACGTCTCTCTTTCAAATAAGGAAAGGTTTGGGTCTAAGCGGCCTTCTTAAAGTATTTTGTGGGGATCTGGTCTGGTCCACAATATTTGTAGCCGAAGGGTTTCTGACTGACTCCTGTTGTTGAAACGTTAGTGGAGTTGCTGGGGATGGTTTGCTGGGGCTTGTGCTGTGAGCTGCCTCAGACATTCAGTGAGACTGGAGGATTTGGTGACCCAACTTTGGATGGAGCATGGGGCCTATGGTAACAGCATCTGGGTGTGTAACATGAACACCAAATGGAACAGAGGCTGCAGACAGGGGAAGCTCTGAAACCACGGAGTGAGTGTGTGTTGGGAAAGGGATCTGCTGTATCCACTCCAGGTTTTCCAGGAACAGCTTCCCAAGTTACACTTAACCCAGGAGCAGAGTATGAGGGGATCTGGACTGAACACGGATCTGGTCACAGAGCGGTGTCACCTTCTTCAACACGATCTTCAGCTTCACGCCAGGGGGAAGACGGGGCTGCCGGTGGCTATTAGGGTCACAGTTTCATTCAGCCTCTGTGATCCGAAACTTTCCAGGCCGGAGTCGGTGACAGCTCCGTCTTCTCCCAGTATCTCAACATCAATGTCACCATTCGCTGATGGAGGATGTATATGGTGGATGAGATTAATACATTCCCTCTCCCTCAGCGGGAAGCTGCCAGGTGTATGCTTATTTTCCCAGTATAGTGAGATTCCCGAAAGTGTACATGGTATCTGCAGAGTAGCCATTACATGGGGAGAGGTAGAGGAACTGAAGGAGCTCTCACTCTATTAATGTTACAGGTTGTTCATGTACAGTATATTATGTTGGTGAATACCCCTGTCCTGAAAGCAGCCATTGTTCCTTCATTCAGAAGCAGGCAGCCATTCCCATCGTCTACGGGTCTCCATGTAGAAAGGAATAATTGTATCTTGGATAAAGGCCTTCCCCTTACTACACGTTTCAAAACACCATCCCCACCACCAACCAACCACATCAAAAGTATTCCATGTGTACAGAGAGCAATGGGGTCACTCGGATTGTCAATGAGCAGACCATCAGGGATGGAGAAAAACCTTCCATGTCTGAACGGGTCTCCGTGAACCCCCCAGTACACAGTATCACGAAGTCCTGTAATCCCTCTCCATTTCAATAACATACTGCCTTCCATTATTCCTGTAAATGAGATTACAGGTTATATTATGTTGTATTCCACCTGCCAGATTATTATCCATTGTCTTTAACTTTCTGTACCTATGTGCAGACACTCCACCCTCTCTTGATAATTTAATCTCTTGCATATCCAAGCAACATCACCAAACTCAGTATATGTATATCTGTTCCAACCTCCTGATCATTGATGTAGATTGTAAATAGTTGAGGTCCCCGCACTAGTCACTGTGTGACTCCACTGGTGACGTTCTGACAAACTGATTAAGACTGACTTATCCAGAGAGCCTGCTTCCTGTTTGATAGACAGTCCTCCCTCTATACTGTGTAACACGGTCGAAAGGCTGAGTATGGACGAGGAGCATCAGTCAGGCATCCAACCCCTCAAACCTGCTCCGCCATTGAATACAATCATGGCTGATGTTATGTTCCACTTTCCTGATAACTCTCCATCCTAAGACACCTTTTTTTGCAGGTATCAGTTGAGGGAACTATCTCTGAGCTCCTTCCAATATAACAATACACTTTCTTCATTGAGTAGAAAAATTCTTTACACACTACTCCAATGTGATCTCACTAAGATCCTGTACAGAGGCAGCAAAAACATTACCAGGCTGCTGAAAGGTTCCCATCCATTTTAGAGCAGTCTCAGCTCTCTAGGGTAATACACAGCATTGTTTAAAATCATTGTCCTTCTCTACTCCACATGCATAACGGGAGATCTAGAGAAAATCTCACAATAATGCTTGAGAAGAGCATGAATAACGTGGCGAGATGACCTCTAACATTAATTTTATTTAGAATCTGACCATTGGGGAGGTGCCAGAGTGCTGGAGAACGATTAATACGGTCCCACTTCACAGTAATCATGATTTGGAAATGCTGGTGTTGGACTGGGGTGTCCAAAGTTAAAAATCACACAACACCAGGTTATAGTCCGACAGGTTTAATTGGAAGCACACTAGCTTTCGGAGCGCCACTCCTTCATCAGGTGATTGTGGGGGACAAAATTGTAAGGCACAGAATTTATAGCAAAAAATTACAGTATGATGCAACTGAAGCTACACATTGAAAATTACCTTGATTGTCTGCTGAGTCTTTCATCTATTCGAATACCATGATAATTTTGCTTCTTCCGTGTGTAAATCAAAAAACCATATTTTAAAAGTTGCATTCTCAGGTTAACTGTAACAATTGGGTTAGTTACACAATATGTCGAAGGTGTTAGCGCCCTGTGTTCTCTGTCTATGCCATGCTTTTAGATCGATTCTAACCTAAATAGTCAAATAACAGAGTTTTACTGTATTCCTGCAGTTTTTGAGCAAAGTACAATGTAACAGTGCAAGTACAAATTCACCCCACAAAATATTTGTGCGCATGTGGGTCTTTGTCTGTCTGTGCGTGGTGTTTTTGTCTTGGTTGGGGGTTGTGAGTGTGAGAGGGTGTGTATATGTGTGTGTAGTGATGTAGGGTGTTTTAAGTCTGTGAGGGGGTGCATATGTGAGCATGGGAGTGTCTGGGGTGGGGGTTTGCGAGTGTCTGTGAGAGACAAGGTATATGTGCCTGCATGAGTGTAGAGTGGTCTAAGTCTCTGAGAGCATTCATGTGTGAGTATGGGAGTGTGTGTGTCTGTAAGGTTGTGTGCGAGTGTCAGTGTGCGTGTCTGTGCATATATGCGTCCATGTGTATGTGTGTGTACAGGAGTGACTCTGTGTGTGTGTGTGTGTGTGCGTGCATGCGTGTAGGTGTGTCTGTGCGTGTATATAGTGCAATGGTGGTCACCTGTAGTATGACATGAACCCAAGGGCCTGGTTGAGGCCCTCCCTATGGGTACTGATCTTAGCTATCAGCCCCTGTTTGGCCACTTCTCGCTATTGCCAGTCCCGAAGTCTGCCTTGGAGGATGGTCACCCGAAGGTCCGAGGTCGAATGTCCTGTACCACAGAAGTGTCCCCAACTGGGAGACAACACTTCTCTCTGTTGATTGTTGTGTGGAGCCCATTCATCCTTTGCCGTAGCCTTTGCTCGGTTTCCCCAATGTAGCATACCTCCGGGCGCCCTTGCTTGCAACGTATAAGATCGACAATGTTGGCTGAGTCACATGAGTACCTTCCACGTACATAGTGGGAGGTGTCCTCACATGTAATGGTGATAACCATGTCCACACTCTGACACGTCTTGCAGCGCCTACCATGACAGGGTTGTATGAAGTTGTCCTGAGAGCTGGGCAGCTTGCTACGAACAATGATCTGTTTGAGGTTTGGCAGTTGTTTAAAGGGAAGTAGTGGAGGTGTGGGGAAGGTCTTGGCGAGGTGCTCAACCTCATTGATAATGTGTTGCAGGTCACGAAGAACATGGCATAGTTTTTCAGCTCCTGGGAAGTACCGAACAATGAAGGGTACCCTGTCGGTTGCCCCAGCAAGGTACCACAATGACTTCCTTAGGAGATAGACATGTGCTGCAACCGACAGGGTACCCTTCGTTGTTCAGTACTTCCCAGGAGCTGAAAATCTGCACCATGTACTTGGTGACCTGCAACTCAATATCAATGAGGATGAGCACCCCGACAAGACCTTCCCATACCTCCACTGCTTGCCTTTTAACAACCGCCAAACCTCAAACAGATCATTGTTCAGAGCACATTGCCCGACTCTCAGGACAACTCCATACAACCCTGTCAAGGTAGGCGCTGCAAGATGTGTCAGAGGTCGGAGATGGATACCACCATTACACATGGGGATACCTACCACTATGTACGTGGCAGGTTCTCATGTGACTCAGCCAACGTTGTGTATCATATACTTAGCAGGCAAGTATGCCCTGAATCATGGTATATTGGGGAAACCGAACAAAGGCCATGGAAATGGATGAATTGGCACCGCACAACAATCAACAGACAGGAGTGTTGCCTCGCAGTTGGGGAACACATCAGTGGTCCAGGACATTTGACCTCGGACCTTCAGGTGACCATCCTCCAAGCTGAACTTCGGGACAGACAACAGGGAAAGGTGGCCGAGCAGAGGCTGATAGTTAAGTTCCATATCCATAACGAGGGCATCAACCTGCACCTTAGGTTCATGTCACACTACAGGTGACGACCATTGCACTATATACACATCTACACACAGACACGTCTACACTTACACACACACACTATACAAACACAGAGCCACTCCTATACACATATATACACACGGAAGGCACACACACACACTCTTACAGACATACACCCTCCCACACTCACTCATGCATCCTCTCAGAGACATAGGCCACTCTACACTCATGCGCGCACATATACCCTCTCTCTCACAGACACACACAACCCCCCAGCCCAGACACACACACACACACACACACACACTCCCACACTCACACCTACACCCCTCACAGACTTAAGGCACTCTACACTCACTACACACATATACACTCTCTCTCACACTCACAACCTCCAACCCAGACAGACACACAAACAGACTGACACAAAGATCCACAAGCACACATATATTTTGTGGGGTGAATTTGTAATTGCAGAGTACATTATACTTTGCTCAAAAACTGCATGAATTAATGTAAAACTCTGTTATCTCACTTTTTAGATTAGAATCGTCTAAACATCATGGCATAGACAGAGCGCTAACACCTTTGACATATTGTCTAGCTAACACCAATTGTTACATTTAACCTGAGGAAGCAACTTTTTTTTTACAAAAAGTTGTTTTTGATTTACACAGGAAAGAAGTGAAACTATCATGGTTTTCGAACAGATGAAAGACTCAATACATGGTCAAAGTAATTTTCAATGTATAATTTCAGTTACATCTCTCTGCAAATTTTTGCTATAAATTCTGTGCCTTACAATTGTGTCCTCCACAATCACCTGATGAAGGAGCGACGCTCCAAAAGCTAGTGTGCTTCCAGTTAAACCTGTTGGATTATAACCTGATGTTGTGTGATTTATAACTTCACAGTATGGTTGGTAGAGATAGACCAGGGAAGTATAGTTGAACGAGTATTAATTCACAGTTAAGGAAACTACTGGAGAAAACACGGAAGGATAAAATTGAACTCCAATCATAGTAGCAAGATCGGATCAGGGATAATCATCATGATTTTATCATAAGGAAGTCAAATCTAATGAATTTGATTGAATTAGTTTGAGGAGGTCGTTTATTTAGTATTGCAGCAAGGCCTTTGACAAAGCCCCATATGGGAAACTTTAAAATAAAGTAAAATCTCATGGAATCAAGGGTAATGTGACAAGTTACAACGAAAAGTTTCTTAGTGTCAGGGGTCAGAGGGTGGTGGGATAATGCAGTTTGTGTGACTGGAGACCAGTGTCCCCTGGTGTACCACAGGGATAAGTGCTGTTTCCCTTATTATTTGTGGTTTTCATAAATGGTGCAGATATGAATGAAGGGGTTGGGTGAAAGGGGTGGGGATTGTGATAAGCAAGTTTGTGTTTGCCTGGTTGATTGGCAATGAGGAGAAAGGTCTTATGTTACAGAAAGATACAGATGGAATGGTCAGATAGTCAGATCAATGGCAGATGGAACGTAACCCTGATAAATATGAGGTGATGCACAGTGGAAGAAGGAACCAGACAGGGGAGTAATCAATGAATGGCAGCACATTGAGAAGCTCAGTTCGTTCTTCTCCACACATCACTGAATGGGACTGAGCAGGGTAATGGACTAGCTAAGAACTGGACCTTGGGTGTAGCGTTAATCAATCGGGGTGTAGATTATAAGAACTATACACAGCATTGGTTAGGCCAAGATGGAATACTCTATGTAGCTCTGGAAGCCACTTAAAAGGAAGGGCATGGTTGTACTGGATGGTATGCAGAGGAGATTCACCAGGATGTTCCCTGGGATGGAGCATATCGCTATGGAGAGAAACTGGATAAGCTCGGGTTGTTTACATTGGAGCAGAGAAGGCTGAGGGGGATGTGATTCAGAAGGCAACGATTATGAGAAGCATGGACGTGGGCGGATAAACAGCAGCTGTTCCTTTTAGTCAGAGAGTTGAGAACAAGCGAGAACACTTTTAAAGTGAAGGGTTTGAGAATTAGAGAGAATTTGAGGTTTGTTCTTTGCCCAGAAGCTGTTAGGGTCTGGAATTCACTTCCTGAGAGCGGAGGTATCACAGGTAGCCTCACAACCATCAAAAAGTACTTGGACGAGCACTTGGAAGTGTTATAACATTTCCTGCTATGGGCCTGTTGTTGGAAAGTGGGACTAATATAGATCGCCCCGTAATTCTGTTGGTCTATACTCCTGTGAATATATGGTGTGGAAGGTCAATTATTGAGTAGCAAAAGGCAGGATTTGATGGGTTTTTGAAGAGTATATTCACAAGGTTATAAGAGTGAACTCTAATAGCTCGACAAATCATGTCAATGTGAGAAGTGTGAGAAAACAAGTGCAGTTTTCTTACATTATGAAACCAGAGAATGGGCAATAGGGAACAGGGAAATGGCAAAACTATGAAACAGCTACTTCAGTTCTGTCTTCACCGAACTTTGTAACAATACGAGGAGAAGCAAGTCGGGTGTGGAAAAAGGTACTAGTACATGGAACATAGAACATAGTAAATAAAAAATTTAGAAGAAATTATTGGGACTGAAATTAATGGTCACAGACAACAGTAACACGGATTTATGAAATGGGGATTATGTTTGAGAAACGGTCTGGGAGACAATCATTTGGATTTTCAGGGAAGTTTTAGTAAAGCTAGTTTGCAAAATAAAATCTGAGTAAATTGGGGCGAATATATGACCATGTTTCTAGAATGGGACAGCTGGCAGGAAGCAGTAAATAGAAACAAACAGGCTTGTCAATCAACAGCCTGGCATTGTCTCTAAGATATGATTCTGTGAGTATGACTATTTCCCAGACACCCTATCACCTTCCCTGGATATCCGTGGGCGGCACGGTGGCACAGTGGTTAGCACTGCTGCCTCACAGCGCCTGAGACCCGGGTTCAATTCCCGACTCAGGCGACAGACTGTGTGGAGTTTGCACGTTCTCCCCGTGTGTGCGTGGGTTTCCTCCGGGTGCTCCGGTTTCCTCCCACATTCCAAAGATGTGCGGGTCAGATGAATTGGCCATGCTAAATTGCCCGTAGTGTTAGGTAAGGTGTAAACGTAGGGGTATGAGTGGGTAGGGGTATGGGTGAGTTGCGCTTCGGCGGGTCGGTGTGGACTTGTTGGGCCGAAGGGCCTGTTTCCACACTGTAAGTAATCTAACCTAATCTCCTGTCTCACCAGCAGAACAGACAGAGAAGAGCCAGGGAATTCCTAGAGGTATGGCACTCATCCACAGATTCAATCAATAAGCACATTCACTGGACCCAATATACCGGCCAGTGTAGCGGACAGCTGGAACTGACAACCGGAAGTCGCAGGTACAAATCACTATAAATGCCGAGGAAACATCACAGAAGCGCTTCACAGGAGGCTCCCAAGCACTGAGGATGTCACCTAGACATGGGACGAAACGTCTGCAACACAAATTCCCAGCTCGGTGAACAGGACCACAACAACGAGCACCCGAGCTACAAATCTTCTCCCAAACTTTGAATTAGTTATTATTAATAGTTATTAGAATTAGTAATAGACACAGCAGAAGTGACGGCGCAGTAGGATACAATTGGAAGGGAATTGCTCTGGGATTCCTCAACAGTGACTCTGTATCCCATGAAGTCTTATGGTATCAGTTTACCCATGGGAAAAAAAATCTCCTGCTGATTACCATGTACCAGCCTCTCTTAACTGATGAATCAGTACTCCTCCATGCTTCACAACACTTGGAGGAAGTTCTGAGCTAGGCAAGGACGCAAATTTCAATGTCCACCACCAAGTGTGGCTCAGCTGCAGCATTACAGATCGAACTGGTCGCGATCTAAAGATCATAACTGCTAGGCTGGGTCTGCCGCAGTTGGTGAAGGAACTAACAAGAGACATATTTGATCTCATTCGTCCTAATCTGCCAGTTGCAAAAGTATCACTCCATGACAGTATCTGGAAGAGTTACCATCACATAGTCATTATGGAGACAAAGTCACACCTTCACATTGAGAATAGCCTCCATCATATTGGGTGACACTATCACCGTACTAAATAAGACAGACTTCGAACAGATCTAGCAGTTCAATCCTGGGTTTCCATAAGGTGTTGTGAGTCATCAATAGCAGCAGAATTGTACTCTTGCTCAACCTCATGGCCTGGCATATCCCCCTTGCAACAATAACCATCAAGCCAGAGAATCGACCCTGGTTCAATGGAGTGTGCAGGAGGGCAGTAGCAGCATCAGGCATTCCTGAAAATGAGCTGTCAGCCTGACAAAACCACCAAAAAGGACAACATGTGGCCAAACAGCATAAGCAGTAAGTAATAGACAGAGCTATGTGATCCCAAAAGCAGCGGATCAGATCTAAGATATGCATTTCTTCCACATCTCGTCGAGAAATGGTAGGGACAATTAAACAAGTCATTGGAGGAGGAGATTAAACAAATATCCCATCCTTAAGGATACAATATCCCAGCACGTCAGCGCAAAAGAGAAGGTTGATGCATACTCAACAATCTTCATAAGAAATGCTGATTGCATGATCCATCTTGGCCTCCTTCAGTTGTCCTCAGTAATTAAGTTACCAGTCATCAGCAATTCCATTTAGTCCACGCGATATCTAGAAACGGTTGTAGACACTGGATACTTCAAAGGGTACATACCCTGACTACATTCTGGAAATAGTAATGAAAACTTGTGCTCTAGAACTTGCCACTTCCCTAGCCAAGCAGTTCCCATACAGTTACAACAATGACATATATCCGATTGTGTGGAAAGGTACCCAAATACATGCTATACATAAAGAGCAGAACAAATCCAATCCAGCCAATTACCAACCCATCAATCTACTCTTTATCGTCCGTAAAGTGATGGAAGGTGTCAATGCTTTCAAGCAGCACCTGCTCAGCAATAACCTGGTCAATGATGCCCAGTTTGGACTCCACCAGAGCAACTCAGCTCCTGACCTCATTCCCTCAACCATGGACAAAAGGGCTGAATTCCAGAGGCGGGGTGAGCGTGACAGGGCTTTAAATAAAAGCTGCCTTCAACCAAGTGTGGCATCAAGTGACCTTAGCAAAACTGGAATCAATGGGTATCCGGGTCAAACTCCCCGCTGGTTAGAGTCATACCTGACACGTAGGAAGATGGTCATGGCTGATGAAGGTCAGTAAACTCAGCTCCAGGACAAGTCTGTAGGAATCCCTCGAGCAGTGGCTTAGGCCCAAGCGTCTTCAGGTCTGCTTCATCAATGGCTTGCCTCTATTATAATGTCAGAAGTGGGGATGTTCGCCATTGATTGCACAATGTTCAGCAACATTTGTGGCTCCTCAGATACTGAAGTAATCCATGTCCAAATGCGACAAGATTTGGACAGTATCCAGGCTGACAAGTGGCAAGTAATATTGACGCCACAAAAATGCCAGACTCTGACCATCACCACAAAAATACAATCTAAACACTGCCCCTTGGCATTCAATGGTGTTACCATCACTGAATCCCCCAGTATCAAAATCCTGGAGGGTAATCATTGCTCAGAAACTCACTGGACTCGCCCAAATAAACACAATAACTACAAGAGAAGATCAGAAGCTATGAATACTGCAGCGAGTAACTCACATCCTGACTTCCAAAAGCCTGTCCATTTTCTACAATGCATAAGTCATAAGTGTGATAGAGATCTCCCCATTTTTCTGGATGTTTGCAGACCCAACAACACTCAAGAAGCTTTAAAACATCCAGGATCCAGGACATAACAGCCAGTTTGAGTGTCGTTTCATCCACAATACTCCACCATCAATGCTCAGCAGCAGCAGTGTTTTACTATCTACAAACTGCATTGAAATGATTCACCAAAGATCCTCAAACACCATCTTCCCAACTCACGACCACTTCTATCCAGAAGGACAAGGGCAGCAGATTATTGGGAACACCACCATCTTCAAGTTCCCCTCCAAGCCATTCACCATCTTGATTTGGAAATATATCACCGTTCCTTCACTGTAACTGGGTCAGAATCCTGGGATTCCCTCCCAAATGGCATTGTGGGACAGGTGGACTGCAGCAACTCAACAAGACAGCTCATCACCACCTGCTCAAGGGCAACTAGGGACAGGCAATAAATGCTGGCCCAGCCAGTGACACCCAGATTCACGAAGTAAATAAGTCAGAAAAATAAAATTAACAGAAGAAAGTTGCTGAGGTCTCGCAGGGATCAGTGCTCGGGCCCAACTGTTCACAATACGCATTAAACATTTGGTTGCGGGAATCGCATCCCAGCTTGCTGACAGCACTAAAGGATGTGGGATTGTGAGTGGGCGAGGAGGTTGTAAGAAAAAGCTCCAAGGTGACTGAGACAAGTGGTGTGAATGGGCAATACGCGGCAATGGAGAGCAAGGTGGGTAGAGGTGACGTGTCCTTTGGTGGGAACAAGAGATTGGCAGCCTATGTTTGAACCATGTTGATCTACAAAGCGATGTATGCTCTTTTTTTGTTGTTTCCTTCTGAGCAGCTCTCCGAGCTCCCTGCAGCGCAGTGAGTTCTCAACCCAGAGGTCAATACTGGGAATGGCATTGTCACGCTTCCCAGCGCACATAGACCCTCCAAGGGGGGAGCTGTATCATTGAAAAGGATCTGGATCTCCTTGTACACCAGTCACTGAAAGCAATATTGCAGGAACAGAAAGTAGTTAGGAAGGTAACTGGTGCATTGACCTTCCTTTCAGGGGGATTTGAGTCCAGGAATAACGGTCTCTTACTGCAGTTGTACAGGGCCTTGTTGGGACACCATCTCGAACATTGCGCAGTATTGTGTGCAGTTTTGGTCTCCTTACCTAATAAAGGACAAACCTGACATTGAGGGAATGCAGTGAAGGATGGCCAGACTGATCTCTGTGATGACAGGCTTGTTGTGGGAGCAGAGTTTGGGGCAACTGGGCCTGTATTCCATGGGCTTTAGGAAAATGAGTGGAGATCTCAGTAACGTATATAACACTCTGGCAGGGTGAGACAGATTGGAAGCAGGAATGATAATTCCCCTGGCTGGTATGTCTAAAGCAAGGGGCCAAAGTATTAGATACAGGCAGGACACTCTGCATTGAGATGAGAATAAATGTCTGCACTCAGACACTGGTGACCCTGGGGAATTCGCTCACACCTGGTAGCCAAGACACTGCATATAAATAAGGATTTAGAGACAGTAAAGGGATGGTGGGAGAGCAGGAGTACGGTGTGGAAATAAAGGGCCAACCATCATTATATTGAATTGGGGAGCAAACTTGATGGACCAAAGGGAGTACTGCATTTCCTATTTTATAGGTCTCCAAGGTTACTCAAATTAATGGGTATATCCATAGTGTGGGATAAGTGCATTGAGGAGATGTTTGAACATGACCTAGAATGGGTGAGGCTCAATTTGTTTTACAACCTCCTCCTTTACCGGTGTTTCTGTGTAGTCTGTGGGGAAGTTGTCACAAACTCTCAGATGTGAGGAAAGAGGTCTCTGCAGGATCGACAGGATTGTGTTTACTGTTCCCTTTTCCGATACCGAGGCTGGTGCCGGGTGTTCTGTCTGGTTTTATCCTTTATGACCTCGGAGCAGTTTGAAACAATAGATTATCTTGCTTTGCCGACTCAGAGACCATTGAAACGTTTATCATATATCTTTGTGTCTGGAGTCACGTTTAGGACAGACCAGGAAAGCACGGGAGATTTACTTCCTGAAAGTCCATTGGGGAAGCAAATTCGTGTTTACGATCGATATTGGCTTCAAGATCATATTACTGACACCAGGTTTTGCATCTTAATATTTTATTAATTATTTTAAATTTCCACCCGCTGCCAGACCATTAGCCTGGTTTGGATTAGTAATCCAATGACATTTCCACTACAGCCCCATCTCTACATGGGGACCTATCAGAGAGAACACTGAGCTAGTTATTTCTGTGCTGCTTGACAGCTCAGTCAAAAAGAACTCCCACCAACTTGACTATCGTGACTGTCCCGAGGGAGTGGTAATTGGTCAGATTGTAATTATTCCCCTCTTAGGGGACGGACATAGCTGAGTAATTTTCCACATTGCCAGGGAGATGTCAGAGCTGGCTTTAGAATGAAACAGCTTCCCCAGGGACACGGCTTGTTGTTCAGCACAAGTCGTCAGTCCTTTTGCAGGAACGGGGTCAGGGCCCTTTGCCTTTGTCGCATCTACTGTGTTCAGCTGTTTCTTCATGTCACGGCCAGCGAATCAGATTGACTAATGATTTGCATCTGTGATTCTGTGGACATCATGGTGAGGGTGAGGTGGATCATCAACTTAACACTTCTGGCTGAGGATGGCGCAGATACTACATCCTTGCCTTTTACACTGATATGAAGGTCTGTTCCATTATCTAGGATGGGGATGTTTGTTGATCCCTTTCCTCCAGTCATTTGTTTAATCATCCATCACCATTTATGACTGAATGTGGCAGGACTGCGGAGCTTTGATCAGATCGGTTGCTCAAGTGCAGTAACATTAATGGATTAGTAACGATAGACAATAGACAATAGGTGCAGGAGTAGGAGTATCCTGTTCCTGCCTTAACTCCATAAGCCTTGATTCCACTATCCTTGAGAGCTCTATCCAACTCTTTCTTAAATGAATCCAGAGACTGGGCCTCCACTGTCTTCTGGGGCAGAGCAGTCCACACAGCCACCACTCTCTGGGTGAAGAAGTTTCTCCTCATCTCTGTCCTAAATGATCTACCCCATATTTTTAAGCTGTGTCGTCTGGTTCGGCACTCACCCATCAGGGGAAACATTTTTCCTGCCTCCAGAGTGTCTAATTCTTTATTCATCTTATATGTCTCAATTATATCCCCTCTCAGTCTTCTAAACTCAAGGGTATTCAAGCCCAGTCGCTCCAGTCTTTCAGTGTAAGGTAATACCACCATTCCAGGAATTGACCTCGTGAACCTATGCTGCACTCCCTCAATAGCCAGAATGTCTTTCCTCAAATTTGGAGACCAGAATTGCACACAGTACTCCAGGTATGGTCTCACCAGGGCCCTGTACAGCTGCAGAAGAACCTCATTGCTTCTATTCTCAATCCCTCTTGTTATGAAGTCCAGCATGCTATTCACTACCTGCTGTACCTGCATGCTTACCTTCATTGACTGGTGTACAAGAACACGCAGATCTTTCTATACTGCCCCATTTGCCTAATTTGATTCCATTTAGGTAGTAATCTGCCTTCCCGTTCTTGCCAGCAAAGTGGATAACCATACATCTATCCACATTAAACTGCATCTGCCATGCATCTGACCACTCACCTAACTTGTCCAGGTTCCCCTGTAATCTCCTAACATCCTCATCTCATTTCACCCTG
Source organism: Hemiscyllium ocellatum (assembly GCF_020745735.1). Lineage (NCBI taxonomy): Eukaryota > Metazoa > Chordata > Chondrichthyes > Orectolobiformes > Hemiscylliidae > Hemiscyllium > Hemiscyllium ocellatum. The sequence goes on along the minus strand of NW_026869076.1, from coordinate 126,300 downwards.
CCACCCAGCTTAGTATCATCAGCAAATTTGCTAATGTTATTACTAATACCATGTTCTATATCATTGACATATATTGTAAGAAGCTGCGGTCCCAGTACTGATCCCTGCGGTACCCCACTGGTCACTGCCTGCCATTCTGAAATGGAGCCGTTTTTCACTACTCTTTGTTTACTATCAGCCAACCAACTTTCAATCCAAGTTAGCTCTTTTCCCCCGATACAATGCGCCCTTATGTTGCTTACTAATCTCCCATGTGGGACTTTATCAAAAGCTTTCTGAAAGTCCAGGTACACTACGTCTACTGGATCTCCCTCATTGATCTGCAGAGTTACATCCTCAAAAACTTGCAGAAGATTAGTCAAGCATGAGTTCCCCTTCATAAATTCATGCTGACTCTGACCTATCCTGTCACTACTATCCAGATGTGTCGTAATTTCATCCTTTATAATAGTCTCCAGCATCTTTCCCACCACTGAGGTCAGACTAACTGGCCTATAATTTCCTGCTTTCTCTCTCCCATCTTTCCTAAAAAGTGATATAATTTTAGCCAGCCTCCAATCCGCAGGAACTGATCCCGAATCTATAGAACTCTTGAAAATAATTACCAATGCATCCACAATTTCTCGAGCCACCTCCTTCAGTACCCTGGGATGTAGACCATCAGGCCCACGGGACTTATCAACCTTCAGACCTAACAGTCTCTCCAACACCAATTCCTGGTAAATATAAATTCCCTTCAGTTCAGGTCCTTCAGCTACTGTTACCTCAGGGAGATTGCTTGTGTCTTCCCCAATGAACACAGATCTGAAGTACCAATTCAATTCCTCTGTTATTTCTTTGTTCCCCTGTTTCTGTATTCAAGGGCCCAATTTTAGTCTTAACCATTTTTTTGCATTTTACATACCTAAAAAAAACTTTTACTATCCTCCTTTATATTATTGGCCAGTTTATCTTCATACCTCATTTTTTTTCTCTGTGTATTTCCTTCTTAGTAATCCTCTGTTGTTCTTTAAAAGCTTCCCAGTCCTTCGTTTTGCTAGGTTATACTTTTCTCTTATAACTTTATATGATTCTTAACATCCCCTGCAGCCACGGCCACCCATGCCTCCTCCTAGGATCTTTCTTCCTTTTTGGAATGAACTGATCCTGCAACATCTGCATTATACACAGAAATATCTGCCATTGTTCCTCCACTGTCATCCCTGCTAAGGTATTGCACCATTGAACTTTGGCCAGCTCCTCCCTCATAGCTCCATAGTTCCCTTTATTCAACTGAAAAATTGTCACTTCCGATTGTACCCTCTCCCTCTCAAATTGCAGATTGAAGCTTATTGTATTATGGTCATTACTTCCCAATGGCTCCTTCACTTCGAGGTCCCTGACCAATTCTGGTTCGTTGCACAATACCAGATCCAGAATTGCCTTCTTCCAGGTCGGCTCCAGCACCGGCTGTTCTCAGAATCCATCTCTGAGGCACTCCACAAAGTCTCTTTCTTGAGGTCCAATACCATCCTGATTCTCCCAGTCTACCTGCATGTTGAAATCCCCCATAACAACTGAAGTAACATCTTTGCGACAGGCCAATTTCAGCTCCTGAATTAACTTACATCTGACATCCAGACTACTGTTTGGGGGCCTGTAGATAACTCCCAAGAGGGTCTTTTTACTCTTAGTATTTCTCAGTTCTATCCACACTGACTCTGCATCCCCTGATTCTATGTCCCCCCGCGCAAGACTGAATATCATCCCTTACCAGCATGGCCACCCCACCCCCTCTGCCCGTCAGACTGTCCTTATGATAGCACGTGTAGCCTTGCATATTCATTTCCCAGGCCCTGTCCACTTGAAGCCACGTCTCAGTTATACCCACAATATCGTATCTGCCAATTTCCAAAAGAGCCTCAAGCTCATCCATCTTATGTCTAATGCTTCGTGCATTCACGTATAGTATTTTTAATTTGTTACTGCCCTCACCCTTCCCATCAACTCCTATTTCACTCAATCTTACAGCATGATCCCTTTCTGAGTTTTCTGCCTCATGGATACAGTTGTCTTTCTTGACTTCCCTTGTTCTAACTTTCCCTCCAATTTCCTTCTTAAACAGCCAGTTTGTCTCCTCCTCCACCCCCCCCCCCCCACCCCGCTACTTAGTTTAAATGTAGCGGTGTTACAGTAGAAAACCTGCCTGCCAGAATGCCGGTCCCTAACCTATTAAGGTGCAAACGTCTCTCTTGTAGAATCTATACTTACCACAAAACATACCCCAGTGATCCAAGAATTTAAATCCTTGCTTCCTGCACCAATTCCCCAGCCACACATTCAAGTCCATTATCTCCCTGTTTCTGGCCTCACCAGCCCGAGGAACGGGAAGCAAACCGGGAATAACCACCCTGGACGTCCTGCTTTTCAGCCTTCTTCCTAGTTCTCTGAAGTCCCGCTGTAGTATGTTCCTCCTCTTCTTCACGACATCATTTGTGCCGACATGTACCACCATCTCTGGCTCTTCACCTTCGTCCTTGAGGATTTCCTGCACTCTGTCTGTAATGTCTTTAACCCTAGCACCAGGAAGGCAACACACCATCCTTATGTCCCTCTGCTGCTAAAAAAGAGCCCGGTCAGTTCCTCTCACTATGGAGTCCCCTATTACCACAGCTCTGTGCACTGTCCGACTCTTCCACTCTGTATCCACGCCAACTTTTGATTGACAGACCTGGCCGCCTCGCGGACTGGCAGTGTCATCTGTCTCTACTGTTTCCAAAAGATTCAACTTGTTCCTGACAGGTACTTCCCCCGGGGTCTCTTGCACCTGTTTCCTCTCTGCCTTCCTCATCGTCTACTCTCTTCTGGTACGATTGGTGTAATAACCTCGCTGAAGGTTTTGTCCAGAAAGATCTCGTTCTCTAGGATTAACCTAAGGTCCTCGAGCTCTTTCATCAGCGCTGCAATATGCTCTGTCAGTAGCTGAACGTGCACACACTTTCCACACATATTCGAGCCAGACACACCAGAGTCGTTGACCTCCCACATCAAGCACATAGCACACTGAACCAGCTGGGCAGTCATGTCTTCACCATCTTCAACTGTGATGTAATCACTTCCACTTAAATAACAATTACTTACCTTCCCAACTGGCTTTGCGCTCCGACTTCACTTCCGCCCAGCTCCCGCCGCTCTCTGATGCGAAAAGCAGGTTTAGGTTCATGTGGTTATGACCCTGACATGTTCACCCACAGTCATTACTGAAACATAGATCAGTAATGGCAGACTGAGGAGATTATACCTGGGTAAGATATTACAAGTGGTGGTTGAATGATGTTCTGCTTCTCGTGCTGCTGTGTTCTACAGCACTACATAAATACGCAGTTTGGAGCTGCAATATCTGAAATGCAATTCTGCTGTCTGTCCCTGAGTTCACATCGAGACTCATTCACCCGTCAGCCCTGTGCTCAGTGACCTACTCTGGTTTCTGATGTGGAAATACTTGGATTTTCATATTCTCATTCTTCTGAGGTCATGTTTCCAATCTGACACATTCCGTAAAAACATTTAACTGATTTTAATTCAATTGTTTAATTCATCTGAATCTTTTTCCTTGAGTAATACCATCTTCTGTGTTTAAATTGAATGTGTTTCCATCTGTTTCTCTCCCTGACCATGATTAAGAGCTCTGTAGTGTCAGTGATGCCAGCCTGATGTAGTTTCAGAGCCAGTGAATTCTCTGGATTCCCAATCATCTTCACCACTTTGCATGTTTTCTCTTTTGGTTCGATGCCTTATCACTCATGGCTGCCTTGTCCTCCCATGAGTATGTTTCATCTTTTTTGGGAGAATTTCTGATATCCTCCGAATTATCCAACATAAATTACTGCCATTGTATCTCCCTGGTCTTCCCTGCTAGGCTCCCCTTCCAATTAACTTTCGCCAGCTCCTCCCTCATGTCTTTGTAGTGACATTGCTCAATTATAATCACATTACATCAAGAAGAGAGCAATAGATATAAATCGAAAGAAGGTGTTTTGAGAGATGGGACATCAAGAATAATTGGCAAATTTCTTGACTAGATACAAAGAGAAAATGTGAGAGAGGATATAGATGGGGACATGTGAAAAATGAGTAAACTAGATTGTTGAAAGAAATGGATGCACATCCCTCAATGTTTTGGCAATTCCTGTGTGCTGTGGTCCTTTGTACAGTGCATTTACAACAGAGTAATATGTTCCAATGCTGGCTCTGATACCAGAATTTTAATCTCCAATAATATGACAGACACGAGCTTTGGAAAGCACCCAGCAGGCCAATATAGTGAAGTCCCAGTAGAAAGGGAATTAACTGAAATAAGTTGGGACACCAGAAAAAAGAATGTATAATGCACAACCTGATAAGAATGAGAAATGAGAGTAGAGAATTCCAGAAAAGGAGGGAACATTGCGAGAAGGGGAACATATCACATTAGATGATCATCAAATAATGTTTTATACATTTTATACATCATGTGCATCATTTTTCAATAACTGTCTCCGTTGTTCATTTAGAATGTGTTGTGCACATATGAAAAATATGTGCATACACTCACATATTGATTAAACAATGTATACAAAATCATTTTTCTGCCATTGAAATGGTCCTGTTGTCGTGTGAGCAGGATACATGAACACCAACTGGCCACCAAAAGACATGATCCACTATCACTCTATTCCATAATACAGACAGAGAAGGGCATCACTTTGACTGGAACAACACACACACTTACTAAGACATGCAAATGTTCCCGGAGGAATGGCATTCTAACCAGAAGTCCATCAACAAGTGCATCAATTTAGATCCTATCTACCTTCTCTTGTAATAAAAATAGCCGGGAATGACATCATCCACCTTAAGAAAGAAAACCCCATAAATAGAGAGGTGGGACATACCACCAGTGCTTGAGCGGAGACTCTCATTGATGATGTCACCTAATCAGATGAAGAAACGTCTGAAAACAAATATTCGTGCTCAGTGGGCTAACTTGCATACATATAAATTGTTATTTTTCGTTAATTAGTGGAATTTAGGAGTTCTCTATCGCTCATGTTTTAACAGATTATGATGCGAGGTGAGCTTTTCTGGGTGTGTGGTTTTAATTAACAGAGGGGTTCAATAGTGATATCATAACAGTTTGGGGCCTATCTGGGGACTTGGACTGACTTGAACAGATTTATGGTACAAAAGGTCCCAGCAAATTCCAACTCATTGCAATTAGTGACCTGGATCTTCAAATAAAACCGTTGGGAAAATTCATTTAATTTTGTTAACTTGTGGTTGGTTAAAGTAAAAGTGAAAGAATTGTTTTTTAACATTACTAAAGAGGTTCCCAAGTTTGCCAAGGAAGTTTACAAAGTCAGAGGAAGGAATATTTTTAGAATTAGCAAATAGGTTGGAATTGGGTTTAACCAGGGACAAAAGGAAAGCTGAAATTGTAAAGGAGTTGGTCAAGCACTTTGGTGTGTCCGAGAAACAGGCAACTGCAGTAGAGTTAGAAAACACTTAAATTGCAAATCTGGCAACTGGAGTTAGAAGGTGAAAATAGGGAAGGAAACAGACAGAGAACCAAGGGAAAGGGAAAGAGAGGAAAAGAGAGAGAGAGAGAATTTGAATTTCGGAAGTTGGAAATTAGGCAAGAAAGCTAAATTAACAGGATAGAGATGAAGGGATGTTTACAGCTATGATAATACCTTGTCATATTTCAGTGAGAAAAATGTCAATATCTGTTTTTATTTCATTTGAAAAACAAAATGGCTTGGCAGATGGTGTGTCCAGTGAACTTGTGGGTAATGCTCGTTCAGATTACGCTGGAAGGCACGGAGTGAGGTACTTGCAGCACTGGCAGATGAGAGGTCAAGAGATTATGCAGATGTCAAACTGGCTATTTTGATTGGTTATGAATTGGTACTAGAAGAATATAGGCAGAGGTTCAGAAAGATAGAGACAGAACCAGGTCAGGCGTATGTTGAGTTGGAAACAATTAAACACAGTCATTTTGGTAGATGGGTGCTGGCCTTAAAAATGGATAAGACCTGTGTGGCTCGAAGGGAGATTATTCTGCTGGAGAAGTTTAAAGACTCACTTCCAGAGATGGTAAAAAATCATGTGAATGAATATAAAGTTCAAGAAGTCAGAAACACAGCAGAAATGGCGGGTAAATATGCATTGGGGCATGTGATGAAATTTAGCTTCTGGGAGGATTTTCATGCTGTGAACATAGAAACTGGGAGAAGGCGTGATCACACATTACAAAGCGAACAGTAGCGCATAATAGTTTACTACAGGTGAAAAAAGAAGCCCAAGGAGGTGAAAGGCCTATGGTGTTCTCACTATTAGGGAGTGAAACACATACCATTACAGTGCTGATGGTTTAAGAAAGGCACTATAAAAAAAAGCTTTCACTGCAGTAAGTTTGGACACACCGTGCTGGGGGTTGAAGGAAGACACTTTGGGAAAAGATGTGGTAGAAGAGGCTAAGCCAGTGGCATTAGTGAAACTGGTAAATGAAACCCCGCGTAGGAAAATGCACAGCCTCGGTACAGAGTCAGTGCCTGGTCTCTATAAAGAATTCGCCTCTGTGGATAAAGTTTACTAAGAAGGTGGGGAGGGGTGCGGGGAAGGACGATAAATTATAAGTTTTTGAGATACGGGATCTGCTTTGTCGCTAATAGTTGAGAAGTGAGGTGCCAGAAAAGCACATATGATCAGGCAGCATTTGAAGAACAGGACAATCTACATGTCAGGTATAAACCCATCGTCAGGAATGTGGCAGGGGAACAAGGGGGCTGAAAGATAAATAGGAGGGTAGGAGCTGGAATCGCGGGAGGGTCACTGGGAGGGCGATAGGAAGGTGTCGGTGGGAGTGATAGTGATATGTCGGAGGAGAGGGTGGAGTGAATAGATGGGAAGGACGATGGATAATTAAGACCGTTCAAGAGGGTGGTGCTGATTTGAATTGTTAGATCTGGCATAAGGTTGGGGGAGGGGAGATTTGGAAATTGGTGAAGTTGATGTTGATGCTGTACAGTTTGAGGGGTCCAGCTGTCCTACCACCTATCCTCTTCACCCTCCTCTCTGACCTATCACCATCACACCCCACCTGCATCTATTATCGCCTTGCAACCTACCTTCCACTCATCTCCACCCCCACCCTCCTATTTAGTTCTCAGTCCCCTTCCCCTCTATTACCCCCACCCCACTTATCTGATGAAGGACTTATGCCTGAAACAGCAACTCTCCTGCCTACCGGATAATGCCTGATCTGCTGTGCTTTTCCAGCCCCACACTTTTCAACTCTGATCTCCACCGTTTACAGTCCTCACTTTCTCTCAGCCCATAATAGCAAGAGATGGAAGGATTTTCACACTTTCTGACATGTTACTCAAGAGCGTGATAATTTGTGGAATTGGGACAGAAATTCAGGTTGGGGACAGAAACATCACATTGGAGTGCCAAATCAGGATTGGGGAAGTAACAGTGAGAGTGAGTGACAGAGTGTCAGTCCCAGGAATACAGTGTGTTCTTGTGAATGATTTAATAGGATCCAAGGTGGGAGAGACCTCTTATGGTTGAGAAGTCAAAGGAAAACTAGGGAACTGAGGAGTTAAAAGAAATATACCCAGGAATTTTCCAGACTGTGCAGTAACAACATCCCACTGTCATAAGTTACAGCAGGAAGGAAAAACGGAAGAAAAAGACAAAGGAGTTGATGCTCAGGTAACTGACACCCTGTTTGATGTCACGGTGCAGGAAAACACCTGAACGTGGAGAGAAACGGTTGGTAAGTGCAGAGGGAAATGGGCCAAAATGCACTAGATCGCTTGACTGGTAGCATACCATATTACGGGTAGCACACAAACTAACTGCAGGTGGTCACCTCGGCATACGGAAGACTCAGGCTAAGGTGCAGAAGCATTTCTAGTGGCCTGGAATGCACAAGAACGTGGTTAATTTTTGTTGTACTTGTCAGACATGCCAAATGGTAGGTAGGTCACAGGCAATAAAAACCAGCACCTTTGTTGCCAATTCCTGCATTCGAAGAACCCTTCATGTGGGTTCAGATTAATTGTGGAGCTCGCCTTTCTAATGGAAAAGTGAAAACCATTATTTGCTGACCATAATGGATGTGCCTTCCAGATTTCCAGAGACAATTCCATTATTGGAGTGTTAAAGCAAAAAGGGAGGTAGAGGAGTTTGTAGCTTTTTTACTTGCTGTGGGCTCTGCAAAGAGATTCAGTCAGACCAAGGGTCTCACTTTACCCCTCAGCAGTTTAAGGAAGTCATGGATAGCTTAGGCATACAGCACTTCAAATCAAGGGCGTCCCATCCTGAATCCCAGGGAGCATTGAAAAGTTAGCATCAGACACCGAAGACTATGTTAACAGCGTACTGTCAGGATTGGCCAAATGATTGGGATAAAGGTGTCACAGTAAATTGCTTATCATCGAAGATGCCCCAAATAAATCTACTCTGTTTCCGTCCTTTGAGTTAATCTTCGTACATGAAACGAAATCCTTTGAATTTAAATAAGTCTAAATTGACTGGACGGAAGTTGGAGATCTCACACTTGGATTATGTATGTGAGGTGAGGGAGAGATTAGACCGAGTAGGTGAGTGAACTAAACAGCACCTGAAGAGGACACAGCATAGAGTGAAGCAGGTGGGGATGACGTATTAGTAGTTTAAATAATGCTCAGGAGACCAGAAGCCAACTGAATTAGAATACTATTGTTTGGACAGCTGGAAAGCAATCAAATTATGAGAATTATTGTATCATGGGGAGTAAATCAACTCGGCATTTTGAACACTAGAGAGAGCTACTTCTTTCAAACAGCAGAGTAACTGCTGCAGAGCAGGAGTGCTAACTGGCCATCTCTACCAAAGATACATGTTCATGACAAACCTACTTGCAGTAAAACAAAATGTGACCCAAGGAGATCAGCAGCTGGAAGAGTAACGCAGCGGGGAAGATAGAGACTGTGTGGTCTTGAGATTGTAATGTTTAATATGGGGGTTGGGGGAACAGCATATTTTTACAGAGTTGGAAACAGATAGTAAGTAGCTAAGAAAAGAGGGGCTTATATTTGTGAACAGCTGCTGTTTAGTGTTCACTATTAAAGTTAACAAACTAATTTGTGAATGTTTGTTTAAACAGTGGAATGTAGGAGATCTGTATCACTCTTATTTTAACAGATTACGAGGTGAGGTGAGCTTTTCTGGAAGTTTGGTTTAATTAACAGAGGGGTTCGACTCCACCTTGTAAATGTCCATCCACGCTAACCCCATTTCCCTGCAGTTGGCCCATATCCTTCCAGTCCTTTCCTATCTACATATTTATCCAAATGCTTTTGAAATGTTGTTAATGTACCCCCCTCAGCCACATCTGCTGGCATCTCTTCCACGTACCAGCCTCTGTGTAAAGAAATGGCCCCTCAGGTTCCCTTTTATTCCTTCCCCTCTAACCTTAAACTGATCCCCTCTAATCCTTGATTCTCTACACCTTGGAAAAAGACTGACAGCATTAACCCTATCCATACCCCTCGTGATTTTATGCAGCTCTATAAGGTCCCCCCTCAGTCTCCTGCACTCTATAGGAAAGGTACTAGCTTGTCCAAACTCTCCCTATAACTCAGACCATTGGGTCCTGGCAACGTCCATGTGAATTTATTCTGCACTCTTTCTAATTTCATAGAATGTTCCCTATAACAAAGTGACAAAAACTGAACACAATACTCCAAGTGCGGCCTTACCAAAGTCCTGTGTAACTGCAACATAAATTCCCAACTTCCATCCTCAATGCCCGGCCTGATGAAGGTCAGTGTGTCAAATGCCTTCTTCACTGCCCTGTCTACATGTGACTCCACTCTCAGAGAACCATGCACCTGCATACCAAGGTCTCTCTGCCCACTACACCCCTTAAGGCCCTCCCATTCGCCGTGCAACTCCTACTTGAGTTGAGTTTCCAAAATGCAAGACCTCATGCATCTATATTAAACTCCATTTGCCATTTCTCGGCCCAGTTCCCCACCTGATTAAGGTCCTGCTGCAATTTCTGATAAACTTCCTCACTGATCATGCTCCCAATTACTTTAGTGCCATCTGCAAACTTACAAATCATACCTTGTACATTCTCAACCAAATCATAGATAACAAACAGCTATGGACCCAGCCTCCAGTCTGACAAGCATCCTTCCACTAAACCCTCTGCTTCCTACCATCAAGCCAACTGTGTATCCAATTGGCTAAAACAACACGTTTATGATCCAGAGCAATGTTACTCAAACTATGATGGAAAGATGAATGGCAAACTGTTTGGGTATTGCAAATATAGAATCGTTATTTCCCTTTCTAAACGCGCGCACACACACACACACAACAAACAAAATAAACAAGATATTATTGGAACCCATGACAAAAGGAAAAATTGCGAGATTGTCCAAAATGTGATTCTGCTTCTGAAGATATTCTGCTCACACAGCTGCTAGCAATGGGATTTTATCCTGGGAGAGTTGGATTTGGCTGAATTCCCTTTGCATTAGGCTGGCAGGAGATCGCAGGTTGGGACAGTGGCTCAGTAGTTCGCGCTGTTCCATCACAGCATCAGGGACATGAGTTCAATTCCAGCCTCGGGCAACTATCTGCGTGGAGTTTGCATCTTCTCCCATTGTCTGCGTGAGCTTCTGATGGGTGCTCCCATTTCCCCCCACAGTCCAAAGCTGTATAATTCAAGTGGATTAGTCAAATAGTCCACAGTGTTCAGCGATTTCTTCTTTAGGTGCACTAGTCAGTGGTAACTGTAACGGCATGGGAAGGTTACTTTTTGGAGGGTTAGTATGGACTTGTTGGGCCGAAGGGCTTGTTTCCACACTGCAGGGATTCTATAAAAATAAGAATGGTAACAACAGGAGAGTTTTGTTTTAGCTCGTACATGTTACTGTGATGAGGAATAATGATGGAGAGAGTGCGCAATAGGCCGTTTCTTCTCGGGCAGATGACATTTTCTCCCTCTCTGAGTTGAATCACACAATAATGTCATTCTCTCCCAAACTGGACCATGTGAGGTCTCCTTGTACATTGTCCAAACTATGTCTCCATCACATTCCCTGTTCCATGTCGGTGCATCATTGCTGCTGTCATACACAGAGCCATACCCTGAGCAGAAAATGGTCTCGGTCGATTTGAAGATATGTTTATATGGCCCTGCGTCATTAAAAAATAAAATGTTTAATGTATTCAGAATACATAGAACATGGAACATAAAACAGTACAGCACAGAACAGACCCTTCAGCCCACCATGTTGTGCCGACCATTGATCCTCATGTAAGCACCCTCAAATTTCTGTGACCATATGCATATCCAGCAGTCTCTTAAATGTCCCCAATGACCTCGCTTCCACAACTGCTGCTGGCAACGCATTCCATGCTCTCACAACTTTGTGTAAAGAACCCGCCTCTGACATCCCCTCTATACTTTCCTCCAACCAGCTTAAAACTATGACCCCTTGTGTTAGCCATTTCTGCATTTTGAAATAGTTCATGGCTATCAACTCTAACTATGTCTCTCATAATCTTGAATACCTCAATTAGGTCCCCTCTCCTCCTCCTTTCCTCCAATGAAAAAAGTCCGAGCTCAGTCAACCTCTCCTCATAAAATAAGCCCTCCAGTCTAGGCAACATCCTGGTAAACCTCCTCTGAACCCTCTCCAAAGCATCCACATCTTTCCTATAATAGGGTGACCAGAACTGGACGCAGTATTCCAAGTGCGGTCTAACCAAAGTTTTATAGAGCTTCAACAAGATCTCACGACTCTTAAAAACTGAATCCCCCTCTTAATGAAAGCCAAAACACCATATGCTTTCTTAACAACATGTCCACTTGGGTGGCCATTTTAAGAGATCTATGTACCTGCACACCAAGATCTCTCTGTTCCTTCACACTGCCAAGAATCCTATTCTTAATCCTGTACTCAGCTTTCAAATTCGACCTTCCAACATGCATCACCTCGCATTTATCCAGGTCGAACTCCATCTGCCACCTCTCAGCCCATCTCTGCATCCTGTCAATGTCCCGCTGCAGCCTACAACAGCCCTCTACACTGTCAATAACACCTCCAACCTTCGTGTCATCTGTAAACTTGCTTCAATCCCCTCATTCAAATCATTAAATAAAATTACAAAGAGTACAGGCCCAAGGACAGAGCCCTGTGGAACACCACTCACCACTGACTTCCAGGCAGAATATTTTCCTTCCACTACCACTCGCAGTCTTCTGTTGGCCAGCCAATTCTGTATCCAGACAGCTAACACAGATACCTGTGTTAAAATGAATGTTTTGTTTTAACAAATACAGAAATTGCTGGAAAAGCTCGGCAGGTCTGTCAGCATCCAGATGCCTTTTACATGATGTAGTTGTACCAGCCTCCACCACTTCCTCTGGCAGCTCATTCCATATGCACACCACCCTCTGTGTGAAAAGGTGTCCCTTAGGCCTCTTCAAAACCTTTCCCCTCTCACTTTCCACCAATGTCCTCTAGTTTTGGACGCCCCTAAACTGGGGAAAAACCTTGACTACAAACCCTATCCATGACCGTTCTGATTTTATAAACCTTTACTGCTGCGAAATATGTCTCCAATCAACAGGAATGGCTGTACTTTCAATAATCCCGGGCCGAAATGCTGAAATTCAACACCGACACCTGTTCTTTCTCCATCAAGTCACAATTCTAAACCAGTTTAATCAGTTTGTTCAGATATATTAGGAGACCCTTCTGTGAGATGTACACCTAGACCTTTGTGCCTGGAGGTAGGGACACGAGCACCACTCGGCAATACCCATAAAGCTGTAGCATTATTCTCCTGTGTGTTTGTTCATCAGCCTGTCCTGACATGCTGTGGCATACCTCTGCAACAGGCAGGACATGAATCCATACCTTCTGGGCCAGAGCTAGGAACACTACCAAACAATTTCAGGAATTGGAATCAAACCCAGAGCCATGGCTCAGAGGCAGGGACACTACCCACTACACTATTATACCCAGATTTTGGGTCACATTTTAAGGGGCAGTGTTCAGCTCGGTGTGGATTTATTATAATCAGGTTACCATTACTGAACTACACAAAACATCTTGTTTTGTTAAACAAGTGCAAGATCGGAATTAACTATGAACATCTTTAATCGCTATTATCTGTAGTCTGCAATATTAGGGAAATAAATCCTGCAGACATACTCTGCCAATGAAGGGTCTCAAATAGATATTTATTACTGAACACCAGACACAGAGAAAGACCATAATTTCTGGTCCCAAAACACCGATCAGTATAACCCAACTCTCACGTGTGTCTGCCCTCTGCCTAAAACCATGAAATGATACCAGGCCGCTGATTATTGTCCAGCCTCTCCTCCCCACTGACTGTGTCTGCAATCCATCCCTCCTCCCCCTAGCCACACAAGGCAAACCAAGCTCAGGTTCGTTGTGAAAATCAAGGCCAGAGTGTGCAGGCCTCCTTGAGAGGGGGAGGGCATTTTAAAATTAAACGGGAAAGGTGAGGAGGTGATAATATCACTCACTGGCCGAGGCGTGACAGATGGAGTTTAGTTTGGATTAATGCGAGGTATTGGATTTGGTAAATCAAACAATAGTAGGACTTATACAATTAAACGTAGGGCCTTTGGCAGTGTTGTAGAACAGAGACCTCGGCCATTAGATATAATTCTTTAAAATTTGCATCTCATATAGATAATGTGATTAAAAAGGTGTTTAATACACGTGTCTTCAATGGTCAGACCTTTGAGTATCGGAATTGGGACGTCATGTTGTGGTTGTACAGGACATTGGTGAGACCTCTTTTGGAATACTGTGTCCAGTCTGGTCATCCTGCCCGCTCATTCCATGGGCACACCACCCTCTGGGTGAAAACGCTGCCCCTTAGGTCACTTCTAAATGTTTCCCCTCTTACCTTACAACTATGTCCTCTAGTTTTGGTCTCCACTACCCTTATAAAATATATTGACTATTCACTTTGATATTATTGGCCTTGATATTATTAAGCTGGAGAGGGTTCAGAAGAGTTTAACCTGGATGTTGCTGGAAATGGAGGGATTGAGCTATAAGGAGAGGCTGGGTAGGCTGGGACTTTTTTCACTGGAGAGTATCAGATGGAGGGGTAACTTCACAGAGGTTTGTAAAATGATGAGGGGTACAGATAAGTTAAAGGGCTGATGTCTTTTCCCTAGAGTTGGGGATTCAAAACTGAGGGATATTTTAAGGTGCGAGGAAAAAAGATTTACAAAAGTCATGAGAGGTAATTATTTTAGACAGAAGCTGGCTTGTGTGTGGAATGAACTTGCAGAGCAAGTGGTGAAAACAGGGACAGTTACAAAGTTAAAAGGATAGTTAGATCAGTACACGGATAAGACATCAGTTTGGATGGTGCTGTGAGCAGCTGCCCTCTCTCTTCCCCCTCTCTGAATAAATCCCTGTTGGTTTTCACCCTCTGCCAATGCCTGTGCAGTGCCGTGGGGAGGCCAGCAGAGGGTGGCATTGCATTAATTTCAGCACCACAGAGACAGCCAGACCTGCCCCACACAGAGACACACAGATACACACACAGCAATTGTTAGGACACGGCATAGATCCCATCTGGTAACTTAAACTAAACATAATTAAATGCTCAGTTCGCCTAGTAAACTGTTAAAATATGAGTGACAGAGAACTCCCAAATTCCACAGTTTAAATAAAAACAACAATGTAGTTTTTAACACTGAAAGTGAACTGAAAGACCCTCTATCTCTTAACTGCTTATAACCAGACTCCAGCTCTACAGTAATATACTGTTTCTGGGTCTGCCGTCCTCTCATATCACAGGTACTTGTAAGCTCTCAGTTCAGAGCAGCATTCACTCTCTCTTAAAGGTACAGTACATAATTTCAACTTCATCCCATTATACCCTGGTGAATATAGATAAGTGGAACCTATCCGGATTTCTCTTGCTCTGTGGTTAGTCAATATTTCATCTACTCTGTCTCGTATGTGTCAGGATTTTTGTTGCTCCATTGACAGTATGTCGTTATTCGACTCTGTCCGTGGGAATATATCAGTATTTCACTTGCTCACACTCGTGTGTGTGGGGCAGGATTTCAGTTGTTTCAGGGGGACTGTGACACTATGACAATCTTAGTGTTTGTAAATGGTACCAAACCTGCAAGAATTGTAAAGTCTATGGAGGACAGTGTGGAACTCTAATAGGACAGTGATACGCTGGTAGACGGGGATCAATGCAGAGCAGTGTGAGGTGATGCACTTTGGTATGAAAGATAAAGAAAGACAGTTTAAAACAGGCTGTGCCATTATAAAGGGGATGCAGGAACAGAGCGCGCTGTGTGCATATGAGCAGGAGCTTTGTTTGGAGGTAGGTGCTATAACAGACATACTGTGAGTGTGAGGGAGCAGAGAGAATACAGTGACCCTTATCCTGACAGAGCGGGGAAGGTTATTGATGCTTGTCCTGTATTGCTGGACAATTCTTCAGACCGCAGATACTGCACTGAGCTGGGTGGTGAGCACAGACCATGCTCGGTGGGTCTGGTGGTGTGGCTCCCTCTGGGAAAAGAATGGTCACCCTCTGTACATGCCCATGGACCTCCGTGCCCCTGTCGACAAACCGTGGTGTAATTGCACCTCATCTGCCATGCTCGGGGTAAACTGTGCAGGGCAGCTCCAAACTGAGAAAGCTCAACTGTGTGCCCATTGGCCTTTCAATGATGGCACTAGTGCCAGGGGTCATGGAATCTCCAGGGGCACCCGGGCGACTGTGAGTCCCTCCAGCCATGATGGGTGGGAGAATCGGGTTGGTATTGAATGAGAGCGACACCATGGGGTGGGGGTGGGGGGGTAGTCAATGAGTTGAGTTTGATAAGATAGCACCAGGAATCTAGCTTCGCCTCGTACAGATAATCTCTGTCACACTCAATGAAAATGGCACGGAGGCAAATTATTGTTAGAATCAGCCCAGTGAGTCAGAGAGTCTGTTGTAACTACTCCCATTTACAAAGCTGTAGTACAAATATTCATCCATCATTTCACCTCACACCAATCTCCCTTTTTTCCATCTTTCCTGGGAAGACTGGCTCATGTTACAGGATGCTATCAAAGTGTCTACATTGCAGCATTCTGAAACCTGGGAACACATCCGTCCATCTCACTGTCTCTCAGTCTCCCCCTCTCTGTCTATACCCCAAACCCTTCCCATGTGGTGATATTTAAACTGATTCCCCCGCCATCTCTCTCTGGCAGTGATGTTCACACCCACAGCACCCCAGGGCACAATGGAGATATGGAGCTGTAAATGGGTGGGAGCTGTACATCCTGTCACTTCCAGCATGGGCTGCAAGTTTCCCCACACTGGGCAGAGATCTAAGACTGCAAATGTGTTGCTGGTCAAAGCACAGCAGGTTAGGCAGCATCTCAGGAATAGAGAATTCGACGTTTCGAGCATAAGCCCTTCATCAGGAATAAGACACTGTTACTGAGCAGTGCACTGGGGTGGTGTACACAGTCCTACATGCTGGGAGGGTAACTGCTCCTGGGTTACAGATCAATGCACTGGGGTGGTGTACACAGTCCTACATGCTGGGAGGGTAACTGCTCCTGTGTTACAGATCAATGCACTGGGGTGGGGTACAGTCCTACATGCTGGGAGGGTAACTGCTCCTGTTTACAGATAAATTCACGGGTGATCACTGCACAGGTCTCTGTGCTGGTCAGACTCTCTGGTTGAGGTTTATAGATAATGCAATGATGTAGGCTGTGCAGCTCCCCACGCTGGGTGGATATTTATTTCAGGTTTACACATTAGTGCACTGCTGTGGTCTCCACAGCTCCCTGTGCTGGACAGATATATTGTCTGGGTTTATAGATCAATCCACTGCTGTGGTCTACACAGCTCCCCGTATTCCTGTGTAGCAGCTTTGAAATGCCGAATGTTCCCTTCCATTTCCTGTGTTACAGGTATGAGAGATTAAAGGATCTGCTCCAATCGCTGAGTAACAGCCTCCAATGGCTGAATGGCCTCATTCTGTTCCTGTTTAAAACTCCTGATGGGCTGAATAGCCTGCCTCAGTAACGGTGCAGTTGGGAATGGTGCTAAATATTTTGAAACCATCAGTGAACAGCCCACTTCTGACTTTATGATGGAGGGAAGGCTATTCATGCTGCAGCTGCTGCTAGCCCACAGTCCCTCATGGATGGCCAGCTTCCATGTGCTCGGTCCTTTAGAAGTATGTCCTACTTCACAGGAGGGAGTGCCACATAACACAGTGAGCAGTACGCCTAAAATGATTTATCTCTCCATCCCGGAGACTCGCAGCCTCATTCGTGATGAAGGTCTGCTGCCCGAAACGGTGGTTTTCCTGCACCTCGGATGCTGCCTGACCTACTGTGCTTTTCCAGGAACACACTAATCTATAGTATGTCAAATGTGAGGCTGAGACTGTCCCTCCCCAGGACTGTGTGCTGGCTGTTCCTACAGATACTGTCAAGGACAGATCCATCTGGGACAAGGAGTTTGGTGAGAATGTTTCCCCCAGTCTGGCTGTGGTGTAATGAAGCCTGTCCCTGCTCAGTCAGCGGGGGACCCGTGGGGACACTCCTGGTGATGGACATTAAAGTCCCACACACAGAGGATGCTCTGTGTCCTTGTCACCCTCAGTGCTTCCTCTGATTTGTTTCCAACATCGAGGGGAACTGAATTATCACCGAGGGGAGGGGTGGGGTGGGGGGCAGGAGATAACCATCCTCAGGTGATTTCCTTGACCATGATCTGTTACCATGAGATTTCCTGGGTTCTGGAATCAATGTTGGGGAATCGCAGGGTAACTCCTTCCCTGAATATATCCCAGGGTATCCCCACCACTGGTGGGTCTGTCCTGCCGGTGAGACAGGATATACCCAGGGATGGTGATAGGGCTTCATGAAACGTTCTGGGTGGCACAGTGGCACAGTGGTTAGCACTGCTGCCTCACAGCACCATAGACCCAGGTTCAACTCCAGCCTCAGGCGACTGACTGTGTGGAGTTTGCACGTTCTCCCCGTGTCTGCGTGGGTTTCCTCCGGGTGCTCCAGTTTCCTCCCACAGTCCACAGATGTGCAGGTCAGGTGAATTGGCCATGCTAAATTGCCCGTAGTGTTAGGTGAAGGGGTAAATGTAGGGGAATGAGTCTGGGTGGGTTGCTCTTCGGCGGGTCGGTATGGACTTGTTGGGCTGAAGGGCCTTTATCCACACTAAGTAATCTAATCTAATCTAAATTACCCATCAGGCCCGATCCTGTGAGTATGACGGTGTTGGATTGTTTCCTGACTGGAAAAGCACAGCAGGTCAGGCAGCATCCGAGGAGCAGGGGAATAAACCCTTCATCAGGAATGAGGCTGATGGGCCAGGGAGCTGAGAGATAAATGGGAGGGGGCTGTGCAGGAGCTGGGGCTGGGGCTGGGGCTGGGGCTGGGGCTGGGGGAAAGGGAGCTGGGAATGTGATCGGGAGACGGAGGTGGGGGAGAGGTGATAGGTCAGAGAGGAGGGTGGGGTGGATGGGGTGGGAAGGTCATGGACAGTTCAAAGTGTTCCCCGGAACGTTCTGTCCCTGACATTCTATAACCGACATTCCCCGGAACGTTCTGTCCCTGACATTCTATAACTGACATTCCCCGGAACGTTCTGTCCCTGACATTCTATAACTGACATTCCCCGGAACGTTCTGTCCCTGACGTTGTTTGTTTGTGAACGGCCGGACGTCAGTGAATTGAACAAACGATAAGATCCCGAGGGAAGAGATCCCGTTCCAGGGAGAAGGAGACACTGCTCCGAAGGCCCCTCAGGCAGTTAAAGGGGTGAATACGTTTTCCCTGCGTTTACATTTCTCCACGACACAGAATCGACCACAATTTAGACCAAAATACAGAAATTCCCAAACTCCGTTTGTCTTCAGGAAACTGGGAGAGAATCCTTCAGGACAGGAACGTTCCCACCCTCCGTATTAGGAACTGGGAAGGAGTGACCTGGGTCTGCTCTCGAGTGATCGAGTGTGTGGGAATGTTCTAGAAACCATCTGTCCTTATGGATGTGTCTCTGTGTGTTTGGGGAGGGAGCTTTTTTTGTGGTTTATGTCACATTTTTGTTAGTAATTCCGACCTTCCCATTTGTTATTCCAGCTCCAATTATTTTAATAAATCCCTGAATACAGGAACACATTTGAAAATCTCACTGGGTCCCCGATCACACGGGTCCCTTTGCCTCCAGGTTGATGGATAATGGGTTTGTTTTCCTTCCTCACAGTTAACGTAGTGACCATCTACGTCCTGCTTTATAAAGATTGTGGATTGTCTCCATGTGTCAGACGTTACCTGGGGGCCATGGCAGCGGCGGATCTCCTGGTCATTATCCTCGACCTGATCCTGAGACACATTCCCATTGTTTATCGGGAACAGTTTTATTTCCTGAGGGACTCCATCCCCGTGTGTAATATCCACGCCGTCCTGCTTTATGCAGCCACTGACTGCTCGGTCTGGTTCACCGTCACTTTCACCTTTGATCGGTTTGTGGCCATTTGTTGCCAGAAGCTGAAAAGTAAATATTGCAGTGAGAAAACGGCGGCTGTGGTTCTGGGAGCAGTGACTGTGCTGAGCTGTTTAAAGAACATTTTCTGGTATTTTATGCTCACGGCTCGGTATCGGCTGGGGAACGCCCCCTGGTTTTGTGATGTAACAGACGCTGTTCGAGTCTCCATTGTCTGGGTCACAATCGAGTCCCTCCACCACATTCTAACCCCGTGTGTCCCATTTCTCCTGATTCTGCTGCTCAATGTTCTCACCGTCAGACACATTTTAGTGACCAGCAGAGCCCGCAGGAGACTCCGCGCTCACACCAATGGGGACGCTCAGTCTGACACTGAAATGAGAAACCGAAAAAAATCCATCATTTTACTGTTTGTGATCTCGGCCAATTTCATCCTGTTATGGTCAACATTAATGCTGTATTCTATATGGTACCGGATGATTGCTATTGGGTATTACTCTGTGTATCTCCATCTCTTTGTGCGGGAATTGGGCTTCATGCTGCAGCTCCTCAGTTGCTGCACAAACACCGCGATTTATGCCGTGACCCAGACTAAGTTCAGACAGCAGCTGAAGAATGTGCTGAAATATCGCATCCCCCAAATCATCCATCCATCAAATTCCCTCATTAATCACACCATCCGGGATTTTCTCATTTCAGTTCAGTGTTTCAGCGATGGAGCAGCCTGTCGCTATGGTAACAGACTGAGGGGAGCGCTGGTTTGTCCCTCCTTATCCCACAGTGGGGGTTACAGGGAAACATTTCAATGTTTCTCACAACTCAGGGGCCAGTGAGAAAAGGCACCATCCCACTGACTGTATCCATCACTTCCATTTGTAACCAATAAAAATGCTGATGAAAGCGTGCCGAGCAGCAGAGTGGCCGATGTTGTTGTGTGTCTTTGTGTTGGAGAAGCTGAGCTGGAGAGAGACAGACTCAGCCCCAAGTCCTGGTCCTCAGGGAAGGGGAGGGGACCGCGCCCTGAGCTCAGGAGCTGGGGTTAACTCCCTCTGTCCCCCTCCCCATCCCCTTTCCAACCTGGCCTCCCCATTTCATCTCCCCCACTCTTACTCCACATTTCTCCCTCTCTCTCCCTACACACTCACTCTTTCTCACAACCTCCCCCTTTCACTCTCCCTCGTTCTCCCTCTCACACCAACCGCCCCAACCCCGGTTTCTCCACCTGCCTCCACTCTTCACTTTCCCCTCACCCTCACACTCTCTGTCCTGCCCGTCTCTGCCTCCTCCAGCAGTTCCATCTCTACCCCATCTCACTCCCACCCCCGTCCCACCACCAACCACACCCCACCTCCAGTCTCAGGGTCAGAGGGAGAGGGAAGGAGCAGGGAGAAAGAGAGTGTGTCTGAGAGAGAGGGAGGGAGGGACAGGAGGGAGAGAGATTCAGTCAGAGAGAAACGGAGGGACGTGGGCAGAGAGAGAGACACCGATTGAGGGCGGTTGAGAGTAAGAGAAAGTGGAGAGAGTGAAGGAGCAGGGAGAAGAGAGGGGAAGTGAGAGATAGGGTGAGAGAGGGTAGGGCGAGAGAGGAGAGGGAGAGAGGGAGGGGGAGGGCAAGAGAGGATGAGGGCGAGATAGTGGAGGGCAAGGGGTAAGGGCGAGAGAGGGGAAGGCGAGAAGGGATGGCAAGGGAGGGGAGGTAAGGCGGGGAGGGCGAGACGGAGAGAGAAAGGGAAGGGAGGGTGAGAGAGAGGGAGCGAGGGAGGGAAGGGCGAGAGACGGGAGTGTGAGGGAGGGGATTGAGGGGAGGGCGAGAGGTAGGGAGAGGGTGAGAGAGGAGAAGGAGGGAGGGGACGGCGAGAGAGTGGAGGGCGAGAGAAGAGAGGTAGGGAGGGGAGGAAGAGAGGGAGGAGGGGGTGAGAGGGAGAGGGTGGGGAGGGAAGGGAGGGCGAGAGGGGAGAAGGAGGGAGGGGAAGGCGAGAAGGGATGGCAAGGGAGGGGAGGAAAGGCGCGGAGGGTGAGAGGGAGAGAGAGGGCGAGAGAGGTAAGGGAGGGAGGGGAGGGGAGGGCGAGAGAGGGGGAGGGGGGAGAGGGAGAGAGGGGGAGAGGGAGGGGAGGGAGGGAGAGGGCGAGGGAGAGAGGGGGAGGGAGGGGAGGGCGAGAGATGGGAGGGGAGGGGAGGGTGAGAGAGGGGAGGGGAGGACGAAGGGCGCGAGAGGGGAGGGGAGGACGAAGGGCGCGAGAGGGGAGGGGAGGGGAGGGCCGAGGGCGAGAGAGGGGAGGGGAGGTCCGGGAGGGGGAGAGAGGGGAGGGGAGGGAAGGGCAAGAGAGGGGAGGGGAGGGCGAGAGAGGTGAGTGGAGAGGAGTGAGGGGAGGGCGACAGAGAGGAGCGGAGGGCGT